>NW_022142309.1:0-18320 GCF_007565055.1 Rhinopithecus roxellana | reverse complement strand
CTATATTTTGTACCTATACCTATTATGTCTAATATTTATACCTATATCTATTATACCTATTTCGTCTATATTTTATACCTATATCTATTATGTCTATATGTTATACCTGTATCTGTTATATCCATTATGGCTATATTTTTTACCTATATCTATTATATCTATTATGTCTATATTTTATACCTATATCTATTATATCTATTATTTTCTATATTTTATACGTATATCTATTATATCTATTACCTTTATATTTTATACCTATATCTATTATATCATTTAAGTCTATAATTTATAGGTATATCTATTATATCTATTATGTCTATATTTTATATGTATATTGATTATATCTGTTATGTTTGCATTTTATACGTTTATCTATTATATCTATTATGTCTATATTTTTACCTTTATCGATTATATCTGTTATGTCTATATTTTACACCTATATCTATTATATCTGTTATGTCTATATTTTATACCTATATCTATTATGCCTATATTTTATACCTATATCTATTATATCTCTTATGTCTATATTTTATACCTATATCGATTATATCTGTATTTTATACCTATACGTATTATATCTATTATAACTATATTCTATATCTATATCTCTTATATCTATTATGTCTATATTTTATACCTGTATCTATTATACCTATTATGTCTATATTTCATACCTATGTCGTTTATACGTATTGTCCATATTTTATACCTCTATTATATCTATGATGTCTATATTTTATACCTATATCTATTATATCTATTATGTCTGTATTTTATACCTATATCTATTATGGCTATATTTTAAAGCAATATCTATTATATCAGTTATGTCTATATTTTTTACCTATATCTATTATATCTGTTATGTCTATATTTCATACCTACATCTATTATATCTATTATGTCTATATTTTATACCTACATCTATTATATCTATTATGTCTATATTTTATACCTATATCTATCATATCTGTATTATATCTGTATCTATTATATCTATTATGTCTATATTATATACCTATATCTGTTATATCGATTGTGTCCATACTTTATACTTATATCTATTATATCTGTATTTTATACCCATGTCTCTTATATCTATATTTTATACCTATATCTATTATAACTATTATGTCTATATTTTATAACTATATATTATGTCTATATTTTACACCTATATCTATTATATCTATTATGTCTATATTTTATAACTATATATTATGTCTATATTTTATATCTATATCCATTATATATATTATCTCTATAGTTTATATCTATATCTATTATGTCTATATTTTACACCTATATCTATTATATCTATTCTGTGTATATTTTTTTGGTATATCTATTATATTTTTATATCTATATTTTACACCTATATCTATTGTGTCTATATTTTATACCTATTTCTATTATACATATTATGTCTATATTTTATACCTATATCTATTATATCTATTATGTCTAAATATTATACCTATATCTATTATGTCTATATTTTATACCTATATCTATTATGTCTATATTTTATACCTATATATATATATATATACTTATATATACTTATGTGTATATATATATATATATACTTATGTATACTTATGCCATGTTGGTGTGCTGCACCCATCAACTCGTCAGCACCCATCAATTGATCATTTATATCATGTATAACTCCCCAATGCAATCTCTTCCTCCTCCTCCCTCCCCCCTCCCAATAATAGGCCGCATTGTGTGATGTTCCCCTTAATGAGACCAATTTTATAACTCTATCAATTATATCTATTATGTCTATATTTTATACCTCTGTTATATCTATTATGCCTATATTTTATACCTATATCTATTATATCTATTATGTCTATATTTTATATCTATATCCAATATGTCTATTATGTCTATATTTTATACCTATATATATTATATCTATTATGTCTATATTGTATACCTATATCTATTAAGAATATATTTTATACCTATATTTATTATATCTTTTATGTCTATATTTTATACCTATATCTATTATGTCTATATTTTATACCTATATGTGTTATGTCTGTATTTTATACCTATATCTATTATGTCTATATTTAATAACTATATCTATTATATCTATAATGTCTATATTTTATACCTATATCTATTATGTCTGTATTTGATGACTATAAAAAGTATATCTATATTTTATACATATATCTATAATATCTATTATATCTATATTTTATACCTATATCTATTATATCCATATTTTATAACTTTATCTACTATATCTATTATGTCTATATTTTGTACCTATATCTATTATATCTATTATGTCTATATTTTGTACCTATATCTATTATATCTCTTATGTCTATACTTTATACGTATATCTATTATATCTAATATGTCTATATTTTATACCTATATCAATTATACCTATTATGTCTATAATTTATACCTGTATCTATTATATATATTATGTTTATATTTCATACCTACATCTATTATATCTATAATGTCTATATTTTATACCTATATCTATTACGTGTATGTTTAATACGTATACCTATTATATCTATCTATATTTTACACCTATATCTATTATATCTATTATGTCTGTATTTTATACCTATATCTATTATATCTATTATGTCTATATTTTATCAATCTATTATATGTATTATGTCTATATTTAATAACTCTATCAGTTATATCTATTATGTCTATATTTTATACCTCTATTATATCTATTATACCTATATTTTATACCTATATCTATTATATCTATTATGTCTATATTTTATATCTATATCCAATATGTCTATTATGTCTATATTTTATACCTATATATATTATATCTATTATGTCTATATTGTATACCTATATCTATTAAGAATATATTTTATACCTATATTTATTATATCTTTTATGTCTATATTTTATACCTATATCTATTATGTCTATATTTTATACGTATATCTATTACGTCAATATTTTATACGTGTATTTATTATACCTATTATGTCTATATTTTATACCTACATCTAGTATGTCTATATTTTATACCTATATCTATTATGTTTATATTTGATACCTATATCTATTATATCTATTTTCTGTATTTTTTATCTCTGTATGTATTGTCTATATTTTAAACCTATATCTATTATATCTGTTATGTCTATATTTTATACCTATACCTATTATGTCTATTATGTCTATATTCTGTACCTATATCTGTTATATTTATTATGTCCATATTTCATACGTCTATCTATTATGTCTATATTTTATACATTTATCTATGATATCTATAATGTCTATATTTTATAACTATATCTTTTACATCGATTATGTCTGTATTTTATACCTATATCTATTATGTCTATATTTTATACCTATGTCTATTATTCCTATATTTTATACCTATATCTATTATATCTCTTATGTCTATATTTTGTACCTATATCTATCATGTTTCTATTTTATACCTGTATCTCTAATATCTATTATGTCTATAGTTCATGCCCATATCTATTATTTCTATATTTTATACCTATATCTATTATAACTCTTATGCCTATATTTTATTTTATTTTTTTATTTTTTATTTTTTGAGGCAGAGTCTCGCTGTGTCGCCCAGGAGGGAGTGCAGTGGCCGGATCTCCGCTCACTGCAAGCTCCGCCTCCCGGGTTTAAGCCATTCTCCTGCCTCAGCCTCCCAAGTAGCTGGGACTACAGGCCCCTGCCACCTCACCCGGTTATTTTTTTGTATTTTTAGTAAAGACGAGGTTTCACCGTGTTAGCCAGGAGGGTCTCAATCTCCTGACCTCCTGATCCGCCCATCTCGGCCTCCCAAAGTACAGTAGTTTTGGCCTCCCAAACTACAGGCTTGAGCCACCGCGCCCGGCCTTATGCCTATATATTATAACTATATCTATTTTATCTCTTATGTCTATATTTTATACCTATATCTATTATGTCTATATTTATAACTCTATCTATGATATCTACTATGTCTATATTTGATACCTATATCTATTATATCTATTATGTCTATATTTTATACCTCTATCTATGATATCTATTATGTCCATATTTTATACCTATACCTCTTATGTCTATATTTTATACCTATATCTATTATATCTATTATGTCTATTTTATACCTATGTCTACTATGACTATATTTTATACCTGTATCGATTATATCTATTATGTCTATATTTTATACCTCTATCTATTATATCTACTATGTCTATATTTTCTACGTATATCTATTATATCTATTATGTCTATATTTTATACCTGTATCTATTTTATTTATTGTGTCTATATTTTATACTTATATCTATTATGTCTATATTTAATACCAATATCTATTATATCTATTATGTCTATATTTATACCTATTATGTCTATATTTTGTAACATATCTATTGTAACTATTATGTCTATATTTTATACGTATATCTATTTATCTATTATGTCTATATTTTATGACTATATCTATTACAACTAATGTTTTATGTTATACTTATCTATATCTGTTAGTCTATATTTTATACCTGTCTACTATGTCTATTATGTCTATTTATACCTATATCTATTATATATTATGTCTACATTTTATACGTATATCTATTATATCTATTATGTCTATATTTTATACCTATCTATTCATATTATGTCTGTATTTTATACCTGTATCTATTATGTCTATATTTTACCTATATATTATATCTATTGTCTTATTATACCTATATCTATTATATCATTATATCTATATTTTATACCTATATCATTATGTCTATATTTCTACCTATATCTATTATATCTTTATGTCTATTTATACCTTATTTTATCTATTATGTCCATATTTTATACCTATACCTATATGTCTATATTTATACCTATACTATATATCTATTATGTCTATATTTTATACCTATGTCTAATATCTATTATGTCTCAATTTTATACCTCTCTTTTATCTATTATGTCCATATTTTTCACCTATATCTATTATACCTACTATGTCTAGGTTTATATGTATATCTATTGTATCTATTATGTCTATATTTTATACCTATATCTATTATATCTTATATGTTATATTTTATACGTGTATCTATTATATATATTACTGTCTATATTTTATACCTATATCTATTATATCTATTATGTCTATATTTCAAACGTGTATCTATTATAACTATATGTCTCTATTTTATACCTATATCTATTATAGCTATTATGTCTGTATTTTATACCTATATTTATTATATGTATATTTTATACCTATATCTATTATATCTATTATGTCTATATTTATACGTATGTCTATTATGTCCATATATTTATACCCTATATTATTATATGTATATTTTATACCTATATCTACTATATCTATTATGTCTATATGATTACCTATATCTATTACATCTATTATGTCTGTATTTTATACCTATATCTATTATGTCTGTATTTTATAGCTATACCTATTATGTCCAGATTTTATACCTATATCTATTATGAGTATTATCTGTATATTGTATAACTATATCTGTTATATCTATTCTGTCTATATTTTATACCTATATCTATTATATATTTATTTTATACATATATCTATTATATCTATTAGGTGTATAGTTTATACCTATATCTATTATATCTATTATTTGTATATTTTATACCTATACCTATTGTATCTATTATGTCTATATTTTATCCCTATATCTATTATGTCTATTTTTTATAACTATATCTATTATATCAATTTTATCCATATTTTATACCTATATCTATTATATCTATATTTTATACCTATATCTATTATATCTTTTTATCTATATTTTATACCTATATCTATATCTATTATATCTATATTTTATACCTATATCTATTATAACTATGATGTCCATATTTTATACGTATATATATCATATCTATTATGTCTATATTTTATACCTATATCTATTATATCTATTCTGTCAATACTTTATACCTATATATGTTATTTCTATTATGTCTATATTTTATACTTATATCTATTATATCTATTATGTCTATATTTTATAACTATATCTATTATATCTATTATGTCTCTATTTTATACCTATAACTCTTATGTCTATATTTTATATCTATATCCATTATATATATTTTGTCTATATTTTATATCTATATCTATTATGTCTATATTTTACACCTATATCTGTTATATCTATTCTTTGTATATTTTATACGTATATCTATTATATCTTTATGTCTATATTTTATACCTATATCTATTATGTATATATTTTATACCTACTTCTATTATATCTATTATGTGTATATTTTATAACTATATCTATTATATCCATTATGTCCATATTTTATACCTATATCTATTATATCTGTTATGTCTAAATATTATACCTATATCTATTATGTCTGTATGTCATACCTATATCTATTATGTCTATATTTTACACCTATATCTATTATATATATTATGTCTATATTTTATACCTATATATATTATATCTACTATGTCTATATTTTATACCTATATCTATCTTTATTATGTCTGTCTTTTATACGTATGTCTATTATGTCTATATTTTATACCTATATCTATTATATCTATTATGTCAATATTTTATACCTATATCTATTATATCTATTATGTGTTTATTTTATACCTATATCTATTATATCTATTATGTCGGTATTGTATACCTATATCTATTATATCTATTATGTCTATATTTTATACCTATATCTATTATGTCTACATTGTATACCTATGTCTATTATATCAACTATGTGTATATTTTATAGGTATATGTATTATATCTATTATGTGTATATTTTATACCTATATCTATTATACCTAATATGTGTATATTTTATACCTATATGTATTATATCTATTATGCCTATATTTTATTCCACTATTATATCTGTTATATCTATATTTCATACCTACATCTATTATGTCTATATTTTATACCTATATCTATTATGTCTATATCTATTAAACCTATTAGGTCTATAGTTAATAACTATATCTATCATATCTATTATGTCTGTATTTCATACCTATATCTATTATATCTATTATGTCTACATTATATACCTATATCTATTATGTCTATAGTTTATACCTATATCTATCTCTATTATGTCTATATTTTCTACCTATATCTATTATGTGTATTATGTCTATATTTTTTACCTATATCCATTTTATCTATTATGTCTATATTTTATAACTATATCTATTATGTCTATATTTTATATCTATATCTATTATATCTATTATGTCTATATTTTATACCTATATCTATTAAGTCTATATTTTATACCTATATCTATTATATCTATTATGTCTATATTTTATACCGATATCTATTGTATCTATATTTTATACGGATATCTATTATATCTGTTGTATCTATATTTTATACCTATATCTATTATAACTATTATGTCTATATTTTACAATTATATATGTTATATCTATTATGTATATATTTTATACCTATATCTATTATGTCTATACTTTATACCTCTCTCTATTATATCTATTATGTCTATATTTCATACCTATATCTATTATATCTATTATGTCTATATTTTATACCTATATCTATTATATCTACGATGTTTATATTTTATACCTGTACCTATTATGTCTATATTTTATACCTATATCTATTATATCTATAATGTCTGTATTTTATACCTACATCTTTTATGTCTATATTTTATACCTGTATCTACTATATCTATTATGTCTATATTTTATACCTATATCTATTATATCTATTATGTCTATATTTTATAACTATATCTATTATATCTATTATGTCTATATTTTATACCTGTATCTATTATATCTTTTATGTCTATATTTTTTACCTATATCTGTTATGTCTGTTATGTATATATTTTATACCTATTTCTATCTATATCTATTATGTGTATATTTTATACGTATATCTATTATTTCGATTTTGTCCATATTTTATACCTATATCTATTATATCTATTATGTCAATATTTTATAGGTATATCTATTATATCTATTATGTCTATATTTTATAATTATAACTATTATATCTCTTATGTGTATATTTTACACCTATATCGATTATATCTATTATGTCTATATTTTATACCTATATCTATTACATCTATTATGTCTATATTTTATATCTATATTATATCTATAATATCTACATTTTATATCTATATCTATATTATTATACCTATATCTATTATATCTATTTTATCTATGTTTTATACCTATATATGTTATATCTATTAGGTCTATATTTTAGACCTATATATGTTATATCAATTATGTCTATATTGTGTACTTATGTGTATTATATCTATTATGGCTATATTTTATACCGATATCTATTACATCTATTGTGTTTATATCTATTATGTCTGTATTTTATAACTCTATAATAACTATTATGTCTATATAATATGCCTCTATCTATTATATCTATTATGTCTATATTTATACCTCTATTATATCTATTATGTCTATATTTTATTCCTCTATTATAATTATAACGTCTGTATTTCATATCTCTATTATATCTATGATGTCTATATTTTTTAACTCTATTATATCGATAATGTCTATATTTTATGTCAAAATCTACTATATCTATTATGTCTATATTTTAAACTTCTATCTATTATACCTATTATATCTATTATGTCTATATTTTATATCTCCATCTATTGTATCTATTATGTATATATTTTTTACCTCTATTATATCTATTATGTCTATATTTTATACCTTTATTTATTATATCTATTTTGTTTTTATTTCATACCCTTATCTATTATATCTATTATGTGCATAATTTATACCTATATCTATTATATATATTCTCTCGATATTTTATACCTATCTCTATTATATCTATTATGTCTATATTTTATACCTATATCTATCATATCTATTATGTCTATATTTTATACCTATCTATATCATATCTATTATGTCTATATTTTATACGTATATCTATTATATCTATTATGTCTGTAATTCATACCTATATCTATTGTATCTATCATGTCTCTATTTTATACCCATATCTATTATATCCATTATGTTTATATTTTATACCTATATCTATTATGTCTATATTTTATACCTGTATCTATTATATCTGTTATGTGTATATTTTATACCTATATCTATTTTATCTTTTATGTCTATATTTTATATCTATATCTATTATATCTATTATGTCTAAATATTATACCCGTATCTATTATGTCTATATTTTATACCTATATCTATTATAACTATTATGTCTATATTTTATAACTATATTATATGTCTATATTTTACACCTATATCTATTATATCTATTATGTCTATATTTTATGCCTGTATCTATTATATCCACTATATCTATATTTTATACCTATATCTATTATATCTATGTTTGATACCTACGTCCATTATATCTATTATATCTATGTTTTATACGTTTATCTATCATATTTATTATGTCTATATTTTTTGACTATATCTGTTATATCTATTATATCTATATTTTTTACTTATATCTATTATAACCATATTTTATAATTATATCCATTATATCTATATTTTGCAGCTATATCTATTATATCTATTATATTTATATTATATAATTATATCTATTATATCTATATTTTACACCTATATCTATTATATCTATTGTCTATATTTTATACCTGTATCTATTATATCTATTTTTTATACATATATCTATTATATCTATTATATCTATATTTTATACCTATATCTATTATATCTATATTTTGTACCTGTTTCTATTATATGTATGATGTCTATATTTAATCCCTGTATCTATTATATCTATTATGTCTATATTTTATACCTATATCAATTATATCTCTTATGACTATATTTTATACCTATATTTATTATATCTTTTATATTTATATTTTATAATTATATCTATTATATCTATATTTTATATCTATATCTATTATATTTATATTTTATACGTATTTCTATTGTATCTATTATGTCTATATTTTATACCTATATCTATTATATCTATATTTTACACCTGTATCTATTATATCTATTTTGTCTATATTTTATGACTATGTCTATTATATCTATTCTGTCTGTATTTTTTACCTATATCTATTATATCTATTATGTCTATATTTTACACCTATCTCTATTATGTCTACATTTTATACCTTTATCTATTATATCTTCTATGTCTATATTTTACACCTATATCTATTATATCTTTTATGTCTTTAATTTACATCTATACCTACTATGTCTATATTTTATACCTATATCTATTATAACTATTACGTCTATATGGTATAACTATATCTGTTGTATCTATTCTGTCTATATTTTTTACCTATATCTATTATGTCTATATTTTATACCTATATCTATTATATCTATTATGTCTATATTTTTTACCTATATCTCTTATGTCTATATTTTATACCTATATCTATTATGTCTATTATGTCTTTTTTATACCTATATATATCATATGTATTACATCTATATTTTATGCCCATATATATAATATCTATTATGTCTATATTTTATACCTATATCCATTATATCTCTTCTGACTATATTTTATACCTATATCTATTATATCTATTATGTCTATATTTTATACCTATATCTGTTATATCCACAGTATCTATATTTTATACATATATCTATTATATGTATATATGATACCCATATCCATTATATCTCTTATATCTATATTTTATACCTATATCTATTATATCTATTATGTCGATCTATTATATCTATTATATCTATATTTTATACCTATGTCTATTATATCTATATTTTATACCTGTATCTATTATATCTATTATGTCTATGTTTTTTACCTATATCTATTATATCTATTATGTCTATATTTTATACCTATATCTGTTATATTTGTTATGTCTATATCTTATACCTATATCTATCATATCTATTATGTCTATATTTTATACCTATATATAATATCTATTATGTCTATATTTTACACCTATATCTATTATATCTATTATGTCTGTATTTCATACCTTTATCTATTATGTCTGTATTTTACACCTATACCTATTATATCTATTATGTCTATATTTTATACCAATATCTATTCTGTCTGTATTTTACACCTATATCCATTATATCTATTCTGTCTATATTTTATACGTGTATCTATTATATCTATTATGTTTATATTTTATACCTGTATCTATAATATCTATTACTTCTAAATTTTATAACTATATCTATTATATCTATTATGTCTCTATTTCTGACCTATATCTATTATGTCTATATTTTATACCTGTATCTACTATATCTTTTTTGTCTATATTTTATACCTATATCTATTTTGTCTATATTTTATACGTATATCTATTATAACTATTATGTCTATATTTTATAACTATATATTATGTCTGTATGTTACACCTATATCTATTATATCTATTACGTCTATATTTTATGCCTGTATCCATTATATCCACTATATCTATATTTTATACCTATATCTATTATATCTGTGTTTGATAGCTATATCCATTATATCTATTATATCTATGTTTTATACATATATCTATCATATGGATTATGTCTGTATTTTATGACTATATCTGTTATATCTATTTTATCTATATTTTATACTTATATCTATTATAACCATATTTTATACCTTATCCATTATACCTTTATTTTTTACCTATATCTATTATAGGTATTGTATTTATATTATATCATTACATCTATAATATCTATAATTTATACCTATATCTATTATATCTATTGTCTATATTTTATACCTGTATCTATTATATCTATTTTTTATACATATATCTATTATATCTATTATATCTATATTTTGTACCTGTTTCTATTATATGTATTATGTCTATATTTTATACCTGTATCTATTATATCTATTATGTCTATATTTTATACCTATATCTATTATAACTATATTTTATACCGTTATCTATTATATCTATATTTTATAACTTTATATACTATATCTATTATATTTATATTCTATAATTATATCTATTATATCTATATTTTATACCTTTATCTATTATATCTATTGTCTATATTTTATACCTGTATCTATTATATCTATTTTTTATACATATATCTATTATATCTATTATATCCATATTTTAAAACTATATCAATTATATGTATATTTTATACGTATATCTATTATATCTATTATATCTATATTTTATACCTTTATCTATTATATCTATTATGTCTATGTTTTGTACCTATATCTATTATATATATTATGTCTATATTCTATACCTATGTCTATTATATTCATTAAGTCTATATTTTATACCTATATCTATAAAATCTATTATTTCTCCATTTTATACCTATATTTGTTATATCTATTATGTCTATATTTTATAGCTATATCTATTATATCTATTATGTCTATATTTTATACGTATATCTATTGTATGCATTATGTCTGTATTTTATACCTATATCTATTATATCTATCATGTCTATAATTTATACCTATATCTATTATGTCTACATTTTATACCAATATCCATTATATCTATTGTGTCTATATTTTATATCGTTATCTATTATATCTATTATGTCTATATTTATACCTATATCTATTATATCTGTTATGTCTATATTTCATACCTACATTTTTTATAACCACTATATCTATATTTTATACCTATATCTATTATATCTATATGTGATACCTATATACATTATATCTATTATATCTATAGATTATACTTATATTTATTATGTCTTTTATGTATATATTTTATTCCTATATCTATTATATCTATTATGTCTATATTTTATATCTGTATCTATTATATCTATTATGTCTATATTTTACACCTATATCTATTATATCTATTATGTCTATATTTTATACCTCTACCAATTATATCTATTATGTCTATATTTTACACCTCTATCTATTATATCTATTGTGTCTATATGTTACACCTGTATTTATTATATCTATTATGTCTATATTTTATATCATTATCTATTATATCTATTATGTCTATATTTATACCTTTATCCATTATATCTTTTATGTCTATATTTCATCCCTATATATTATGTCTATATTTTATATCTATATCTATTATATATACTATGTCTATATTTCATATCTATATCTATTATGTCTATATTGGATAACTATATCTTATATAGCTATATGTCTATATTTATACCTTATCTATTATAATCCATATTTTACACCTGTTATTTATTATAACCATATTTATACCTACATACATTATATCCATTTTTTTAACTATATCAATTATATCTATTATATTTATATTTCTTTATTTATATATACTATTATAGCTATTTTTATACCTATAATCTATTATATCTCTGTATATTTTTACCTGTATCTTATTATATCTATTTTTGAGATATATATCTATTATATCTATTATATCATATTTTATACATGTATGTCTATATTTTATACCTAATGTCTATGATATCTATGTTGTCTAATTTTATACCTATATCTATAATATCATATGTCTGTATTTCATACGTGTATCTAGTATGTCTATATTTTATACCTATATCTATTATATCTATTATGTCTATATTTTTACCTATATCTCTTATGTCTATATTTATACCTATATCTATTATGTCTATTATGTCTTTTTTATACCTATATATATCATATGTATTACATCTTATATGCCCATATATATAATATCTATTATGTCTATATTTTATACCTATATCCATTATATCTCTTCTGACTATATTTTATACCTATATCTATTATATCTATTATGTCTATATTTTATACCTATATCTGTTATATCCACAGTATCTATATTTTATACATATATCTATTATATGTATATATGATACCCATATCCATTATATCTCTTATATCTATATTTTATACCTATATCTATTATATCTATTATGTCGATCTATTATATCTATTATATCTATATTTTATACCTATGTCTATTATATCTATATTTTATACCTGTATCTATTATATCTATTATGTCTATGTTTTTTACCTATATCTATTATATCTATTATGTCTATATTTTATACCTATATCTGTTATATTTGTTATGTCTATATCTTATACCTATATCTATCATATCTATTATGTCTATATTTTATACCTATATATAATATCTATTATGTCTATATTTTACACCTATATCTATTATATCTATTATGTCTGTATTTCATACCTTTATCTATTATGTCTGTATTTTGCACGTATACCTATTATATCTATTATGTCTATATTTTATACCAATATCTATTCTGTCTGTATTTTACACCTATATCCATTATATCTATTCTGTCTATATTTTATACGTGTATCTATTATATCTATTATGTTTATATTTTATACCTGTATCTATAATATCTATTACTTCTAAATTTTATAACTATATCTATTATATCTATTATGTCTCTATTTCTGACCTATATCTATTATGTCTATATTTTATACCTGTATCTACTATATCTTTTTTGTCTATATTTTATACCTATATCTATTTGTCTATATTTTATACGTATATCTATTATAACTATTATGTCTATATTTATAACTATATATTATGTCTGTATGTTACACCTATATCTATTATATCTATTACGTCTATATTTTATGCCTGTATCCATTATATCCACTATATCTATATTTTATACCTATATCTATTATATCTGTGTTGATAGCTATATCCATTATATCTATTATATCTATGTTTTATACATATATCTATCATATGGATTATGTCTGTATTTTATGACTATATCTGTTATATCTATTTTATCTATATTTTATACTTATATCTATTATAACCATATTTTATACCTATATCCATTATACCTTTATTTTTACCTATATCTATTATAGGTAGTGTATTTATATATATCATTACATCTATAATATCTATAATTTATACCTATATCTATTATATCTATTGTCTATATTTATACCTGTATCTATTATATCTATTTTTATACATATATCTATTTATCTATTATATCTATATTTTGTACCTGTTCTATTATATGTATTATGTCTATATTTTATACCTGTATCTATTATATCTATTATGTCTATATTTTATACCTATATCTATTATAACTATATTTTATACCGTTATCTATTATATCTATATTTTATAACTTTATATACTATATCTATTATATTTATATTCTATAATTATATCTATTATATCTATATTTTATACCTTTATCTATTATATCTATTGTCTATATTTTATACCTGTATCTATTATATCTATTTTTTATACATATATCTATTATATCTATTATATCCATATTTTAAAACTATATCAATTATATGTATATTTTATACGTATATCTATTATATCTATATTTTATACCTTTATCTATTATATCTATTATGTCTATGTTTTGTACCTATATCTATTATATATATTATGTCTATATTCTATACCTATGTCTATTATATTCATTAAGTCTATATTTTATACCTATATCTATAAAATCTATTATTTCTCCATTTTATACCTATATTTGTTTATATCTATTATGTCTATATTTTATAGCTATATCTATTTATATCTATTATGTCTATATTTTATACGTATATCTATTGTATGCATTATGTCTTATTTTTATACCTATATCTATTATATCTATCATGTCTATATTTATACTATATCTATTATGTCTACATTTTATACCAATATCCATTATATCTATTGTGTCTATATTTGATTCGTTATCTATTATATCTATATGTCTATATTATACCTATATCTATTATATCTGTTATGTCTATATTTCATACGCTACCTTTTTTATAACCACTATATCTATATTTTATACCTATATCTATATATCATATGTGATACCTATATACATTATATCTATTATATCTATAGATTATACTTATATTTATTATGTCTTTATGTATATATTTTATTCCTATATCTATTATATCTATATGTCTATATTTTATATCTGTATCTATTATATCTATTATGTCTATATTTTACACCTATATCCTATTATATCTATTATGTCTATATTTTATACCTCTACCAATTATATCTATTATGTCTATATTTTACACCTCTATCTATTATATCTATTGTGTCTATATGTTACACCTGTATTTATTATATCTATTATGTCTATATTTATATCATTATCTATTATATCTATTATGTCTATATTTATACCTTTATCCATTATATCTTTATGTCTATATTTCATCCCTATATATTATGTCTATATTTTATATCTATATCTATTATATATACTATGTCTATATTTCATATCTATATCTATTATGTCTATATTTTATAACTATATCTCTTATAGCTATTAGTCTGTATTTTATACCTATATCTATTATATCCATATTTTACACCTGTATTATTATAACCATATTTTATACCTACATACATTAATCCATGTTTTTTAACTATATCAATTATATCTATTATATTTATATTTTTTATTTATATCTATTATAATCTATATTTTATACCTATATCTATTATATCTATTGTCTATATTTTTACCTGTATATATTATATCTATTTTGAAAAGTCATATCTATTATATCTATTATATCTATATTTTATACCTGTATGTCTATATTTTATACCTATGTCTATGACATCTATTGTTGTCTATATTTTATACCTATATCTATAATATCTATTATGTCTGTATTTCATACTTGTATCTATTATATCTATTATGTCTATATTTTATACC
The DNA here is from genome assembly GCF_007565055.1 of Rhinopithecus roxellana. NCBI lineage: Eukaryota > Metazoa > Chordata > Mammalia > Primates > Cercopithecidae > Rhinopithecus > Rhinopithecus roxellana. The sequence continues at coordinate 1,477 of NW_022142309.1, read as the reverse complement.
TATATCTTTATGTCTATATTTTATAGCTATATCTATTATATCTATTATGGCTATATTTTATACCTATATCTATTATATCTCTTATATCTATGTTTTATAACTTTATCTATTATATCTATTATATTGATATGTTATAATTATATTTATTATATCTATATTTTATACGTATATCTATTGTATTTATATATTATACATATATCTTTTACATCTGTATTTTATACGTATATCCATTATATCTTTTTATATCGATATTTCATACCTATATCTATTATATCTATATTTTATACCCCTATCTATTATATCTTTTATGTGTATATTTTATAACGATATCTATTATATCTATTATGTCTGTTTTTCATACCTGTATCTACTATCTATTATGTGATATTTTATACCTATATCTATTATGTCTATATTTTATAGCTATATCTATTATATCTATTATAGCTATATTTTTACCTATATCTGTTGTGTCTATGTTTTATACCCCTATCTATTATATCTTTTATTTCTATATTTTATACGGATATCTATTGTATCTATTATGTCTATATTTATTCCTATGTCTATGACATCTATGTTGTCTATTTTATACCTATATCTATAATATCTATTATGTCTGTATTTCATACTTGTATCTATTATATCTATTATGTCTATATTTTATACCTATATCTATTATGTCTATATTTTATAGCTATATCTATTATATCTATTATGGCTATATTTTATACCTATATCTATTATATCTCTTATATCTATGTTTTATAACTTTATCTATTATATCTATTATATTGATATGTTATAATTATATTATTATATCTATATTTTATACGTATATCTATTGTATTTATATATATACATATATCTTTTACATCTGTATTTTATACGTATATCCATTATATCTTTTATATCGATATTTCATACCTATATATATATATTTTATACCCCTATCTATTATATCTTTTATGTGTATATTTTATAACGATATCTATTATATCTATTATGTCTGTTTTTCATACCTGTATCTACTATATCTATTATGTGATATTTTATACCTATATCTATTATGTCTATATTTTATAGCTATATCTATTATATCTATTATATATTTTTTACCTATATCTGTTGTGTCTATGTTTTATACCCCTATCTATTATATCTTTTATTTCTATATTTTATACGGATATCTATTGTATCTATTATGTCTATATTTATTCCTATGTCTATTACATCTATTGTGTCTATATTTTATACCTATATCTATAATATCTATTATGTCTGTATTTCATACCTATATCTACTATATCTATTATGTCTATTTTTTATACCTATATCTATTATGTCTATATTTTATACCTATATCTATTTTATCTCTTACGGCTATATTTTATATCTATATTTATTGTATCTATTATGTCTATATTTTATACCTATATATTATAATGTATGTCTATATTATAGGTATATGTATTAT
>NW_022142308.1:0-20512 GCF_007565055.1 Rhinopithecus roxellana | reverse complement strand
TCTGCAGACAGTGGCTAAGAAGTGGCACTAATCCACTCTCTTAGCGCCTCTTCCAGTGCTCTTTGTCAATGGAAGAGTGTTTCCTGCTAACAAGGAGGCCTCATTTTCTAAAACAGCCACAGACTCAATGAAAGATTTCTTGGTCTGAATTTCTGAATCAAAATGTTTATTCTCCTTACATTTAGGCCTAACTTTTTTTTTTGGACAGAGTCTCTCTTGTCATCCAGGCTGGAGTGCAATGGCACCATCTTGGCTCACTGCAACTTCCGCCTCCCAGGTTCAAGCAGTTCTCCTGCCTCAGCCTCCCAAGTGGCTGGGATTACAGGCACCCACCACCACACCCAGCTAATTTCTTGTGTTGTTAGTAGAGATGGGGTTTCACCATGTTGGCCAGGGTGGTCTCAAACTCCTGACCTCAGGTGATCCACCCACCTCGGCCTCCCAAAGTGCTGGGATTACATGCATGAGCCACCATGCCCAGCCCTTTGTAACTTTTAGTCAACTGATGACAACTTCCCAGAACTTTTAGGGAAGTTCCTTTCTATGATAGACAATGAAATGTTTATATCAGGTTATGCATTGGGCTTTTCGAAAATAAATATGTTCATTGTGAGTTGCATGACTGACCACTGAGGAGAAAGAGCCAAGACTACTTCAGTGAATTGTGTGGGAAGAGGATGCACCCGGGTGCACACTGGTCATGAGCAGCCCTGGGACCACATGGTCTCTCAGAGGAGGTTGTCCAGGGAGAAACTGGCAGACAACAGGGACTAAGGCAAGTCTGAGGACTGGAAGTTAGGTCAATGCCAGAGAACATGTTAGATGCCCACGTTCAGAATTGGCTGAAAATCTGGAAGGACAGCTGAGAGGGGCAAGCCTTGAGGGGTTGAGACAGGAAGATACAAGCATTCAAAAGGTCCGATCATTCAAAGATAGATCTCTGAAGAGCAAACTATACCTAAGGGAGGCAGAATGTAGAGAAGTCCCTTACAACTTCTGCTTTCGTGTGAATCTCTAGGTAGATAGGCATGATTTGAGGATCTTGGTTTGCAGGAGCGGGGAAAGGAATCCATATTTACCAAGTGTCTGCTATGTGCTAGGCATGTTACTGACGTCTATAGTGTCGGGTGGAAAAAGAGCTCTACCGTGTCATTTATTAACTTTGGAACCTTTTAGCAAGTTACTTCCTCGCTCTCTAAATCCCTCTGTAAAATAGAGTTCTTGGTATCTGCTTATACAGGGGAAAAATGATATTCAGATATGTAGCAATAAGAAAGTAATGACAGTCCGTATATGTTGAACATGTGCCATTTGTTGCATGTTTATCTAATTTAATCCTCACAAGAATACTATGTAGTTTGGGTGCTTTTGATTGTGTCTGAAATCAATTCAAAACTTGCTTACAGGCCGGGCGCGGTGGCTCACGCCTGTAATCCCAGCACTTTGGGAGGCCAAGACAGGCGGATCACGAGGTCAGGAGATCGAGACCATCCTGGCTAACACGGTGAAACCCTGTCTCTACTAAAAAAATACAAAAAACTAGCCGGGCGAGGTGGCGGGCGCCTGTAGTCCCAGCTACTCAGGAGGCTGAGGCAGGAGAATGGCGTGAACCCGGGAGGCGGAGCTTGCAGTGAGCTGAGATCCGGCCACTGCACTCCCGCCCCGGCGACAGAGCGAGATTCCATCTCAAAAAACCAAAAAAACAAAAAAAACTTGCTTACAAAAGCGGTAAGGGTGGGAAATTATTGGCTCACGTAACTGAAAAGTCCACGGGTAGTTCTTTCAGGTTCTGGGAGCCTCTAACGATGTCGTCAGAACTTTCCCTTTCTGTGTTGCTCTCTTGGCTTTGTAGTCCCCTGTGTTGTCTTGATTCTTTGGCAAGATCTCCCCAGATGGTGGCAACTTTAGGCCTATATCACCCTATTGCTAGACTCTCAGCATGGTGGCATGTACCTATAGTCCCAGCTGCTTAGGAGGCTGAGGCAAGAGGATCACTTGAGCCCAGGAGTTCAAGGACAGCCTGGGCAACATAGCAAGACCCTATCTCAACAAAATAAAAATAAAAAGACCAGCAAGCACTGCGTCGTGTACCCATCCCCGAATCAGTCCCGTGGTCAGGGGAAGAGGGACAGTGGTTGACCAGCCTGGATACTGTGTCCTCCCCTGAGGTGGATAAGGAATGGCCAAGTCATCAGTAGTCTCATCATTTAGGAAACTGATCCTGAAAGAACTTGGGCTTAGACTAAGAAACTTGCCCTAGAATCATTCAGTGGAGGACCTGGAGAGAAACCCAAGGTTTCTGACTGCATAGTGCATGACCTTTACAACATAACACCTAAAAATGATCACAGAACGTGAGAAAGGGTAGCCGGAGTGGCCACTGAGGGCCAGGCTCACTCAGAGATAAGCAGTCTTCAGGCGGTCCATCTTGCCCACAGGCTGAAGGCTAAATTCAAGGCCCTTGACTACCTGGCACACCGCCTTTACCTCTTTTTTTTTTTTTTTTTTTTTTGAGATGGAGTCTCGCTCTTTTTGCCCAGGCTGGAGGGCAAGGGCACAATCTCAGCTCACTGCAACCTCTACCTCCCAGGTTCAAGTGATTCTCCTGCCTCAGCCTCCTGAGTAGCTGGGATTACAGGCACCCGCCACCACACCCAGCTGTTTTTTGCATTTTTAGTAGAGATGGGATTTCACTGTGTTGGCCAGGCTGGTCTTGAACTCCTGACCTCCGGTGATCCGCCCGCCTCGGCTTCCCAAAGTGCCAGGATTACAGGCATGAGCCACTGCGCCCAGCCCCTTTACCTCTTAATACTCTCTGAGAATTTTCTGTATGAATCTCGTTTTCCCACTACAAATACCCTCCTTCCCCGTCTCCCACCATCATCTTTTCATATGCCATTCTCCCTCCCTAGAATAGTCCACTTCATTTCTTCCCAAATGCTTCTCAGCCCTTACAGTCATGTTAAGCCTCCACCGTTTTCGAGAAATCTTTCTTACTCTGATGTTTTACATGGAATATTCTTTCCTTTTTTATTAGAATAAGAGCACAGGTCTAGGACCCAGGCAATTTCAGTTCTGGTCATGACATTTTCACTTCAATTTTGGCTATTGTTTATTGCTTCCCTGCTAAGAGTATTTTTTTAATTCCATTTTTATCTCCACTATTGGTTTCTTTGTGTTTATGATTGTAGTGGTTGCCGTAGGGTTTAAATATACGTCTTTAATCTATCACAATCTACCTTCCAATAATACTTTACCACTTCATGCATAGTGTGAGACCCTTACAATGGTGTACTTCCATTTACTCCTTCTGTCTTCTATGCTTTTATAGCCATATTTTATTTTCACATACAGTTGGCCCTTAAACAATATGGGTTTGACCAGTGAAGGTCCACTCATACAAAGATTTTCTTCCACTTCTGCTACCCATGAAACAGCAAGGTCAACCCCTCCTCTTCCTCCTCTTCCTCAGCCACTCGACGTGAAGATGATGAGCATGAAGGCTTTCATGATGATCCACTTCCACTTAATGAAATATAAAGAGGAGGCTGGGCGTGGTGGCTCACACCTGTAATCCCAGCACTTTGGGAGGCTGAGGTGGGCAGATCATAAGATCAGGAGATCGAGACCACCCTGGTTAACACGGTGAAACCCTGTCTCTACTAAAAATACAAAAACTTAGCCAGGTGTGGTGGCGCACGCCTATAGTCCCAGCTACTAGGGAGGCTGAGGCAGGAGAATGCTTGAACTCAGGAGGCAGATCACTCGGCAGTGAGCCGAGATCATGCCACTGCACTCCAGCCTGGGCGACACAGTGAGACTCCGTCTCAAAAAAAAACCAAAAGAAATAGTAAGTGGAAGTGGAACATCATAGAGTTCTTCATCCTCATATATAATGAGTGAATATATTTTCTCCCTATGAATTTTTTAATAACTTTTTTCTCTAGCTTGCCTTATTGTAAGAATATAGTATAAAATACATACAACATGTACAATATGTGTTAATCAACTGTTTATGTTACTAGAAAAGCTTCTGGTCAACAGTAAGCCATTAGTATAGTATTACTGGGAGGTAGACTGTTAAGTTTTTGAGGATTCAAAAGTTATATATAGATTTTCGACTGGGGGTAGGGCAAGTGCCCCTAACCCCCATTTTATTCAAGGGTCAACTGTATTTTGAAAATATACATTGTTATTGCTTTTGCTCTAAATGAAGGGTTGAAGGGTGTCCAATCTTTTGGCTTCCCTGGACCACATTGGAAGAAAAGTTGTCTTGGGCCACACATAAAATACACTAACACTAAAGATAGAGGATGAGCCAAAAAAAAAAAAAAAAAAATGCAAAAAGAAACTCAAAATGTTTTAAGAAAGTTTATAAATTTGTGTTGGGCCACATTCAAAGCCATCCCTGGGCCACGGATTGGATAAGCTTGCTTTAAACAGTTATCATTTTAAAGATTAAAAACTAAGAAAAACATGTTCATCCACATATTTAAATTCCAGGTCTCTTCATTTCTTTGGGAGGATCCACATTTCCTTGGCCGCACAGAACAGAACTTCCTTTAACAACTCGATGTGCAGGTCAGCTGGCAATGAGTCTCTCAACTTTCACTGGACTTTAAAAGCCTTTATTTGGCCGGGCGCGGTGGCTCAAGCCTGTAATCCCAGCACTTTGGGAGGCCGAGACAGGCGGATCACGAGGTCAGGAGATCGAGATCATCCTGGCGAACATGGTGAAACCCCGTCTCTACTAAAAAATACAAAAAACTAGCCGGGCGAGGTGGCGGCGCCTGTAGTCCCAGCTACTCGGGAGGCTGAGGCAGGAGAATGGCGTGAACCCGGGAGGCGGAGCTTGTAGTGAGCTGAGATACGGCCACAGCACTCCAGCCTGGGCGACAGAGTGAGACTCTATCTCAAAAGAATTTTTTTAAAAAAGCCTTTTTTGGGGGGCAGATAGTTTGAGTTCAGGAGTTCAAGACCAGCCTGGGCAACACGGTGAAACTCTGTCTCTACTAAAAATACAAAAACTATCTGGGCAGTGGGGCACAGTGGCTCACACCTGTAATCCCAGCACTTTGGGAGGCTGAGGCAGGTAGATCACCTGAGGTCAGGAGTTTGAGACCAGCCTAGTCAACGTGGTGAAACCCCATCTCTACTAAAAATACAAAAATTAGCCAGGCGTGGTGATAGACACCCATAATCCCAACTACTCAGGAGGTTGAAGTGGGAGAATCGCTTGAGCCCGGGAGGTGGAGGCTGCAGTGAGCTGAGATTGTGCCACTGAACTCCAGCCTGGGCAACAGAGTGAGATCCTGTCTCAAAAAAAAAAAAAATTATCTGGGCGTGGTGACAGTTCCTATAATCCCATCTACTCAGGTGGCTGAGGCAGGAGGCAGAGGCTGCAGTGAGCCGAGATTGTGCCACTGCACTCTAGTCTAGGTGACACAGTGAAACCTTGTCTCAAAAACAAACAAAAAAACAAAAAAAACCACAACTTTTATTTTGCCTCATTTTTGAATGACATTTTCACTGGGTATAGATTTTTAGGTTGACAACTTGTTCTCTGTCAGATGTTCATAAAATAACATTGTCTCCTGACTTGTGCTGTATGAGATAAGCAGTTACTAGTAATTATTAATTTTGTTTCCCTTTATGTAATATTTTACTTTTCTGTCTGGCTGCTTTGAATGTGATCTTGTTATCACTCTTTTCCGGCAGTCTTAATATGATGTACCTCGGTGTAATTTCCTCTGCGTTTATTATGATGCACCTCGGTGTAACTTCCTCTGCGTTTATTATGATGCACCTCGGTGTAAATTCCTCTGCGTTTATTATGATGCACCTCGGTGTAACTTCCTCTGCGTTTATTATGATGCACCTCGGTGTAACTTCCTCTGCGTTTATTATGATGCACCTCGGTGTAACTTCCTCTGCGTTTATTATGATGCACCTCGGTGTAAATTCCTCTGCGTTATTATGATGCACCTCGGTGTAACTTCCTCTGCGTTTATTATGATGCACCTCGGTGTAACTTCCTCTGCGTTTATTATGATGCACCTCGGTGTAACTTCCTCTGCGTTTATTATGATGCACCTCGGTGTAACTTCCTCTGCGTTTATTATGATGCACCTCGGTGTAACTTCCTCTGCGTTTATTATGATGCACCTCGGTGTAACTTCCTCTGCATTTATTCTACTTGGGGTTCATGGACCTTCCTGAATCTCTGAGTTTTCATCAAGTTTATACAATTTTCTACCATAATTTTAAAACATATTTTGTGGGTTCCTAACTTATTCTGAGATTTCAATTACATGTATTACGTATATATTTTCTATTATGTCTCACAATTTGCTGACAATCTGTTCATTTTTGGTCAGTCTTTCTCCTTTGTGTATTTCAAGGTTCTCCTTCAAGTTCACTGACCTTTTCTGCAATGTCTAATCTGTTGTGAATTTTATACGGGTATTTTGCATCCAGATATATGTTTAATCTTTAGAAGTTGTATTTGGGTCTTGAAAAATGTTCCATTTCTTGCCTCTTCATGTTTTCTGCCTTCTTGAATGTATGGAGCACATTTATACCAGTTCCTTTATAGTCATGATTTCATCATCTCTGTCATCTCTAGGTCTATTTCTATTGAATTTTTTCCCCCTGGTTATGGGCCATATTTTCCTGTTGCTTTGCAGCTTTCATTTGGATAACAGATGTTGTGAATTTTATGTTGGTAAATTGTATGCTGGGTTGTGTTGTAGTCCTTTAAACATTGTTGGATGTTGTTCTGGCACTCAATTACATTACATTGAATCAGTTGGGTCCTTTTGAAATTTGCTTTTAAGCTTTGCTAGAACAGGTCCAAAGTAGATTTTGTTCTAGGCATAATTTACACCATTTATTTATTTATTTAGAGATGGAGTCTTGTTCTGTTGCCCAGGCTAGAGTACAGCAGCACGATCTTGACTCACTACAACCTCTGCCTCCCAAGTTCAAGTGATTCTCCTACCTCAGCCTCCTGAGTAGCTGGGATTACAGGTGTGCGCCACCATGCCCTACTAATTTTTGTATTTTTAGTAGAGACAGGGTTTCACCATGTTGGTCAGGCTGGTCTCGAACTCCTGATCTTGTGATCCACCCACCTTGGCCTCCCAAAGTGCTGGGATTACAGGCGTGAGCTACTGCGCCCGGTCATTTATGCCCCTTACTAAGAAAATGCCCCATGCATGATGAGGTGTTTCTATTCTGGCCTGTGTGAGCAATGGGAATTGTTTGGTCTACTGCTTTCCAGCTGTTCTTCCTCTATTCTCACAGAGTTTCTTATCTTGCCTGTGCATATCAGTTCTCAGCTAAAGACCCAAGAGCACCTCTCTGCTGACCTCCAAGCTCTGTCTGTGAAGTTCCTTCCACTTCCGTATTCTGCTCTGTGTTTCTAACTGACTCGGGTTCTCAGAATTTTAACTTGGATTTTGAATTCTGATTTCTGTATTTTCAACTCAATGAGACCACCAAACTCTGTCTGGCCTTCTCCCTCCCCACACTACAGCATGGAAAATGCCTCCAGATAGTAAATTGGGGAAATTATATGGCTACCTCATTTGTTTCCCTTTTCTCTGGAGTCACCGTCATTCACTGCCTGATGTCCAATGTCCTGAGAAATACTGTTGCATATATTTTGCCCAGTTTTTCCATTGTTTCAGTCAGGAGGGTAAATCCAATTCCTGTTGCTTCATCTTGGCTGAAAGTAGAAGATCTCTCTTCATTTCCCTTATTTATTTATTTTTTTAGACAAGGTCTTGCTCTGTTGCCTAGGCTGGAGTACAGTAGCATGATCACAGCTCACTGCAGCCTAGGACTCCTGGGCTCAAAAGATCCTCCTGCCTTAGCCTCACCAGCAGCTAGGGCTACAGGTGTGTGCATGTAATTTTTTTTTCAGTTGAGATGTGGTCTCACTCTGTTGCCCAGGCTGCTCTCAAACTCCTGGGTTCAAGTGATTCACCCTTCTCAGCCTCCCAAAGTGCTGAGATTACAGGCATGAGCCACCACAACCAGCCACCCATGTAATTTTTTTAAAATTTTCTTTTGCAAAGATGAGGTTTCACTGTGTTGCCCAGGCTGTTCTCCAACTCCTGGGTTCAAGCATTCCTTCCATTGTGGCTTCCCAAAGTGCTGAGATTACAGGCTAAGCCACTATACCTGGCCTTCATTTCCTTCTGATTAAAATATTTTTTATTTCTTTCCACCTACTAATTATCTTATAGAAGTGTCTCTTCTGCTGATTTGTTTTTGTGTGCCTGTTGTTTAGACTTAATTTATGACTATTTACTTTTTTTTTTTTTTTTTTTTTTAGACAGAGTTTTGCTCTTGTCACTTAGGCTGGAGTGCAGTGGTGCAAACTTGGCTCACTGCAACCTCTGCCTCCTGAGTTCAAGCAATCCTCCTGCCTCAGCCTCCTGAGTAGCTGGGATTACAGGTGCCTGCCACCACACCAGGCTAATTTTTGTATTTTTAGTAAAGACGGGGTTTCACCACGTTGGCCAGGCTGGTCTTGAATGCCTGACCTCAGGTGATTCACCTGCCTCGGCCTCCCGAAGTGCTGGGATTACAAGCATGAGCCACCACGCCCAGCCCATTTATGATTATTTTCTTTATTTTTACCTCTTCTGAGCATTTTTTTTTTTGAGAAACAGTTTCGTTCTGTCACCCAGGCTTAAGTGCAGTGGTGCAATCTCTGCTCATTGCAACCTCCACCTCCCGGGTTCAAGCCATCCTCCCTCAGCCTCCCGAATAGCTCGGTCTACAGGCTGGAGTGCAGTGGTGTGATCGCTGTCTCACTGCTGCCTCAAACCCCTGGGCTCAAACCATTCTCCCGCGTGAGCCTCCTGAGTAACCGGGACTGACAGGCACGTGCCACCCTACCTGGCTAAATTTTGTATTTTCTATAGAGACGGGGTTTTACCCATGTTGTTCAGGCTGGTCTCAAACTCCTGAGCTCAAGTGATCCTCCTGCCTCAGCCCCGCCACGGTGCTGGGATTATAGGTGTGAGCCACCAGGCCAGCCTCTTTCATTTTTTTCTTTTGACAGATTTTTTTCCCCCAAGAATCTTATTTCAAAGCTTTTAGAGTTTTAATTTATTTGTTCCTTCATATCTGCTATCCTTTCTTTGATATTTTTGCTCTTTTAAAAAGCTATTTTGAAATTTTAGGTTACCTTTTTTATTAGTTTGGATCTGTTGTTTTCCTGGCATCATTTCATCATCTGCAAAGACATTATCTGCTCCTAATTCTTCCTGTTTTTATTGGGCCGGGGAGCGCTGGCTCACGCTTGTGTTCCCAGCACTTTGGGAGGCCGAGGGGGGTGGATGGCTTGAGTCCAGGAGTTCAAGACCAGCCTCGGCAACACAGCAAAACCTTGTCTCTGTGAAAAATACAAAAATTAGCCTTGTGTGGTGGCCTGTACCTGTGATCCAGCTACTTGAGAGGCTAGGGTGGGAGGATCACGTGATCCTGGCAAGTCGAGGCTGTGATGAGCTGTAATCACGCCACTACACTCCAGCCTGGGCAACACAATGAGACCCTGACTCAAACATTTTTTTTGTATAGTATTTGATCATGATAATTTTCTGTTGCTCATTTTTTTTTTTTTTTTTTTTTCATTTTTTTGCTCTGTCACCAGGCTGGAGAGCACTGGCGTGATCTCGGCTCACTGCAACCTCCACCTCCTGGGTTCAAGCGATTCTCCTGCCTCAACCTCCGGAGTTGCTGGGACTACAGGCAAGCGCCATCACACCCAGCTAATTTTTGTATTTTTAGTGGAGACAGGGTTTCACTATGTTGGCCAGGATGGTCTCGATCTCTTGACCTGGTGATCAGCCCGCCTCAGCCTCCCAAAGTGCTGGGATTACTGGCGTAAGCCACAGCACCCAGCCTCTGTTGCTCATTTTTAAGCAAAATTAATTTTCCTTTAATTTTAGGAGGAAGAGAAAGGCCTCCATAGTTTAATAGCTGCATGGATCTATAGCCCCCCCTTCTGTTGTTTTCAGAAAGTGATTTTTTTTGTTAATGACCTACTTGCTGAGAGATCGGCTTCAGTGCTCCTTCCTTGATTCCTTTTCACCTGGATCTTCTCTTTCCTTTGCGGCTATTAATCCTACCCTCCTTATTATGGATCTACTTCCAGCAGTTTCTCCTCACTGCGAGCCTTGTTCTGAAAGGGAATTCTGATTGTTTTTTTTTTTTTTTTTTTTTTTTTGAGAGTTTATAGGGCTAATTTCTCATCCACTCTGTGGGAGGAGGAAGGTGAGGGCAGAATGGTGAGGAGAGAGTCAAAACTCTGGTCCCACCACCGCTACCTTCCACCTATCCCGAAATCGGGTCATTTCTAAAGTCTGCTGAGTTGAATAGTTCCTACTGTCATGTTTCTATCTCATCATCCTTTTGCTTCAACAAATATCTGCTGAGTACCTACTATGTGCCTGACACTGTGCTAAGGATATGAATGTGGATAAACACGCTCCAGCCTCCAGAAGTTCCAAGCCAGCGGGGGAGAGAAACATAAGCTCAAGTAAGCTCAGCCAGCCTGCGCATGCACTGTGCACAGAAAACATAACTCACTCGCGTTGGCTGGAAACCAGGGTCACGTTCATACAGGAAGCAACATGTACATCCCCTAAACTAGCAGGTCTAATGGAATTCACCTATTAATAAGAATCTGGATTCTTGTAGGTGGATGGACTCAAACCATGGTTCTTGAAACAGCCAAAATGTGTTATTACCGAAAATGCAGCTGGATAATGAGGGCTGTCCCTCACGCTTCTCTCTGTCATCACAAGCCTGGCCTCCTTGTTTGTTTGTTTGTTTTCCTCTTCCCCTAGCAATGTTGACAGGTCTCTCTCTGGGAGGAAGTATGGCTGTTGCCTGGTGTTGATCCCTAGCTCCTCCTCCTACAGGAGACACCAGATTAGAGCTTTCCATTCCTCTGCTGAAAGAGGAGGCAGCAGGCAGCCTTTCTGCATTCTTGACCTGTGACGTCTAGCCCCAGTCTTTGGCCATCCCATCCCCTGGGAAGGCTCGCAGGCTGGCACACAGTCTGGCATCTCACATAATCATGCCCCTTTGTTTGGATTTTCTCATAAAAAGCCATGTGGTTGATGTGTGCGCTGGCAGGAAAAAGGGCAGGCTGCCATCTGCCTGGCTTCACCCACAGCCGTCTCTGGGGGCAGACCCTCTTTAGAGGCCACCAGTGCTTCTGTCCTGCTTCTATTCACCGGAACAGTTTTTGTTTTTTAAGGGTCGAATCCTGTATTCAATTATTCCAGGGTTCAACCGGAAAAATTTAAAAAGCCATAGAAGATGTGGTTATCTTTGGAACTTGCAGTCTTTCCTTAGTCCCTGCTGCTACGGCTTCTTCCAGGACCAGAGGCCCCAAAGTGATCCCGAGACCAGGAGGTGGGAGAAAGAGGAGTGTGACCTTAAGAAGGCCTTCCCCTAGGTCAGTCCCACTAATGGCGACGCAGAGGAGGACCCTGCTAAGGGTAAACACAGCCTGAAGGTGCTGACTGAGGGAGCAGGAGGAGGAGGATGGAGAGTCCAGGAGAGAAGGGTTTCCAGCAGTCTCTCAGCTCTGCCCTCTGAGTGCCCTCTCGTCCCTACGCCAGCTTCCTTGGCTCATGCCTAGGCCTTGAGGCAACTCACTGCAGGGTCAGCACTACTTCTGGCCTCTAGGGGTTCACTGACACCTCCATCTTCATCCAAGTAAGGATGCTCCTTTGCAAGACAGTCCCATAAGAAGAGGTTAGAGGCTGGGCATGATGGCTCACACTGAAATCCCAGCACTTCGGGAGGCCGAGGCGGGCAGATGACTTGAGATCAGAAGTTCAAGACCAGTCTGGCCAACATGGCAAAACCCTGTCTCTACCAAAAAATACAAAAATTAGCTGGGCCTGGTGGAGCAGGCCTGTAGTCCCAGCTACCCGGGAGGCTGAGGCACGAGAAGCGCTTGAACCTGGGATGGTGAGGTTGCAGGGAGCTGAGATTGCGCTGCACTCCAGCCTGGGAGACAAAGTGAGACCCTGTTTCAAAAAAACAAAATTAATTCAAAAAAATAAGGTTAGAATAGCCCTCGAAGAAATGAGAGATTCTAAATCCTGGGAGCAAAGGACTTCCAAGCCACAGGATTCTTATCCTAGCTCAGCCTCCCACAGACTAGCATAGCTGGTCAGCCTCCCACAGACTAGCACAGTCCTAGCTCAGCCTCCCACAGACTAGCACAGCTGCTCAGCCTCCATAGACTAGAACAGCTGCTCAGCCTCCACAGACTAGCACAGTCCTAGCTCAGCCTCCCACAGACTAGCACAGCTGCTCAGCCTCCACAGACTAGCACAGTCCTAGCTCAGCCTCCCACAGACTAGCACAGCTGCTCAGCCTCCACAGACTAGAACAGCTGCTCAGCCTCCACAGACTAGCACAGTCCTAGCTCAGCCTCCCACAGACTAGCACAGCTGCTCAGCCTCCACAGACTAGAACAGCTGCTCAGCCTCCACAGACTAGCACAGTCCTAGCTCAGCCTCCCACAGACTAGCATAGCTGGCCCTGTCGCAGGCTTCCCCTCCTGCTTCCTCTTCCCTTCCTCAGCACTGTCTGAGTTGGGTGCAAGCAGAGGGTCTCAGTCGTGAGACCGCAGTGGACCTGGGGTGAAGGTGCTTCTGGGTACGGGCCTCCTCCTTCCTCTCATCCCTGGACATAACCCGAGGCTGGACCTCTAGCCTTCGGGTCCTGTTTTGCTACCTCAGGTTGTCCTTGGGTCACCGGTGATGAAGACACTTCCTCATGTAGACATTCAGCATTGTCTTTGGGGTGTTCCATCACCTTCAATAGATCCTGGGGGTCTCTATGGCCCTGCCCTGAGGCTCCTCACTGGCCTCATCCCGCTGCTCCTGATTCTGCCCAGGTTTCCTCGATTCTGCCCAGGTTTCCTCGGGCAAAGCCGCTTGCCTGTGATAGTTCCAGCCTTCACTGAGCTCCTCTGTCTGCCAGCAGCAGGGGCTGCAGCCTGAGCCTGATTATGCTCGAGGTTACAGGGACTCAGTGGGTCACATCAGCTCCAGGGAACACATCCAGCCCCACAGCAGCACAGCCCTAACCTCATTCACTTGTCTTAAAACCACTCATAAATCTCTAGTTCCTCTGAGTGTTTTCTTTAGCTTATAGCTCACGCTCCCAGCAATAAACAAAAAGAGCTCGTTTGCTAAAGGTTCTGTGTGATTCTTAGAGCATCAAGCAGCTCTGCCCCCGGGCCCAAAAGATCAGCGGGAGTCAGTCCACTCACATGCCCTGTGACTTGGCAAGCTCCTTAAGCTCTCTGGATTTTAGTTTCTTTATCTGCGAAATGGAAATTTCATCTGTGAAATAGGAACAATCATTGTGATTCATAAGGTTAAACCCAAAAGAGGGCCCAGAACAGGGCCTGGAGTATAACAGTTCTTGATGTTGTTGGTTGTCATCATGGTCATTGCTGAGGCCACTCAAGGCAGGGCAGGAGAGTTCTCACCTCTTACACAGAGTGCCCGATAAAGCCAGCACCCCGGGAGCCGTGGCGGGTGCCCAGGGTCGGAAGCAGGAAAGTGGGAATGCCATGTGGTAACTGAGTGAGGGGCAGTCAGGAGTCACTCTCCGGGGACTCTCCAAAGTACTAGGTTGAATCATAGGAAATTGCTGGGGCCTTTGGAGAAACCATAGGTTTCTATCAGTGTGGCCCCACTTGTAGTCTCAAGCAGAGGAGACTGGAAAAATACGGATTTCTCAGGTCTCCCCACTCTTCCTACTTCTCCCGGGTTCTCCTGATGATTCGTCTGCAGGGCCGAGCGTCTGAGTCCACACCCGGCTCCTCTAGCGCTCCAGTGCCCACTCATCACCTGGGGATCTTGTTAAACACAGATTCTGACTTAGCTGGTCTAGGGTGGGGCCAGAAATTCTACATTTCCACCAAGTTCCCAGCTGCTGCCGCTGCTGCCTGACTGTGCTGTGAGGAGCAGAGCTCTAGAATGTTGTCAGCAGGCCTTTGACTCCTCCTAGCTCCAGAGATCCCAGAAGTCATCCTTTCCCTCGCAGCGCTGGTAGATTAAAAACAGAATGAAACGAAGCGGCAGCAGGCAGCAGCCTCTGTGTCAAATTCCCCCACTCCACCTGTCTGGAGAGTTTCATACATGACACTTTTGCTGCAAGCCCATTAAGCCTATTAAAAGGGACATTTTACGGCCGGGCGCGGTGGCTCAAGCCTGTAATCCCAGCACTTTGGGAGGCTGAGGTGGGCAGATCACGAGGTCAGGAGATCGAGACCATCCTGGCGAACACGGTGAAACCCCCTCTCGTCTCTACTAAAAATACAAAAACATTAGCCGGGCATGGTGGCGGCGCCTGTAGTCCCAGCTTCTAGGGAGGCTGAGGCAGGAGAATGGTGTGAACCCGGGAGGCGGCGGAGCTTGCAGTGAGCGGAGATCGTGCCACTGCACTCCAACCTGGGCGACAGAGCGAGACTCCGTCTCAAAAAAAAAAGGGGGGGACATTTTTTTCTTTCCTTTCTTCACTGACCATTTATTCAACAGATATTTACTGAGCACCTACCATGTGACAGATACTACGCTAAGAAGAGAGATTCCAATCTATGATCTGTACTGCAGCCAGGGCAATTATCAGAAATGAAAACCTGATCCTGTTATTTCACTTCTTAAACTCTCACTTCCCTGAAGTATAAAGTACAAATGTCCTAATACAATGCTTGATCCCTCTGACAGCGGACTTCCACTCTGATGGACAGTCACCCTACCTCCAGGCCGACCCAGTACCTGAAAACTGTGCCTGCTCCCTGCTGACCAGTCCCAAGCTTGGGCTCCTGCTCTCTCTCTCTCTCTCTCTCTGTCTCTACCTCACTCTTCCGAGCCTGTCCTTGCCACCTCATCAATCACTCATCCTTTTCAAGATAAAGCTCCTCACCCCGCCCTTCAGGGAATCTTCCTCCACCCAGGTCGATTTCCTGAGCTCCCTTGGTTCTGACAACTTTACACAGAAATTCTGTCAGTTCCTTTCTCCACCAAACTTTAAGTTTCTCAGACATAGAGAAACGTCTCAGTTATTTCCCCGTCAGCCAGTTTTTGCAGAACTGCATTTCGGTCTAAGCGCTATGCCGCCTGATAGGAATTCCTTCTTGCCTGCAGGTCTTCCCGTCTCAGAGGCTCACGGCCCCGACCTGTTTCCAGTCATTAGTGTTGGCTCCCAAGCAGCTGGCAAAGGGCTGGGTCCCAGACCGCTGAGGGATGGAAACGGTTCCAGGGCAAATGTGCATCATCCCTGGTATGCAACGTTTTACAGCTCAGCTATGGAGACAGAATCAATAACAACCCATCAGGAAGGAGTGAGGAGAATACCCAGGAAGCAAGAGAAGAACAGGAGGAAGGGCCACTGATGTCTCCCGAGAAACCACAGTACCCTTAGAAATGCAGTGTGCCTGGGACCTTAGATACACTCCCACCCTGAAATTCTCTCAACTGTGGATATAATGAGGTGAAAAGGGAATCCAAACTCTTTGCAGCTTCTAAAACGAGTCCCATCTTGCTTCACCTAATGTTTGGAAGGCCTAATCTTTCCTAATTTGGCAGCTGTCGCAACCATTTCACTTTCGTGTCATTGAATTGCTAAAAATCTTCTTTCTTTTTTTTTTTTTTGAGACAGAGTCTTGCTTTGTCACCCAGGCTGGAGTGCAGTGGCGTGATCTCAGCTCACTGCAACCTCTGCCTCCCCGGTTCAAGTGATTCTCCTGCATCAGCCTCCCAAGTAGCTAGTAGCATGTGCCACCACACCCGGCTAATTTTTGTATTTTTAGTAGAGATGGGTTTTCACCATGTTGACCAGGCTGGTCTTGAACTCCTGACCTCAGGTAATCCACCCATCTTGGCCTCCCAAAGTGCTAGGATTACAGGCATGAGCCACCATGTCCAGCCAAACCTTCCTTTTATGAGAGAAGAGTTGGGAAAATATTTGACTTTTTTGTTCTTCTCTTGAAATCCCAACCTCTGTTACAAATCACATACAAACACACACACACACACATGCATGCATGCACACACACAGCAACACTAAACAAAGACATATTCTTTTTTAAATTTTATTTAAGAGTAAGGATCTCACTCTGTCATCCAGGCTGGAGTGCCGTGGTGCAATCACAGCTCACTGCAGCCTCAACCTCCTGGGCTCAAGTGATCCTCCTGTCTCAGCCTCCCAAGTAGCTGGGAATGCAGGCATGCACCATGTAGCTAATTAAAAAACAATTTTTTTTTTTTTTTGTAGAGGCAAGGTCTCCCTATGTTTCCCAGGCTGGTCTTGAATTCCTAGGCTCAAGCAATCCTCCCACCTTGCCCTCCCAAAGTGTTGGGATTCCAGGTGTGAGTCACCATGCCTGGACCCTAAGACATTTTTCTAGGTTATGAAATGGAACCAGCAAAATTGTAACATAATGAAGGCTTGAAGTCATAGGCTTGGAAGTTGTAAACTTGTAAACTTCCATGAAACCATGTCTCCAGGGTCACGATTAAGAAGATATATGTGTAGCGAGTTGTGTGTCGGGAGGGGCAGGAAGAGAAAACTATTAAACTTACTTTTGATGTTTGGTATTGCATTGCTTTTGTAATTTAAAGGCCTGAAAGGAAGAATGATCTTTTAATCCCACTGGCAACAGTGAGAGACGTGTGTCCTTCAGCATTGCCAAGCATATTTGACATCTGCCTCATCCACTGGCCTGTCATCTCTTTGCCTCCTGAGCTCTTTCTCTTGTTCCCCCTGACCCTTGGCTCTCATTACAAACACGTTGGCAGTCACTCTATCTGGGTAAAGGCAATGACACATTAGAAGACAGTTTTGAAGAGGGTGCTAACATGGCATTAGAGTGTTTTAGTCCATTCAGGCTGCTATAACAAAGTACCATAGGCTGAGTGACTTAGAAACAACAGAAATTCGCTTCTCACGGTTCTGGAGGCTGGAAGTCTAAGATCAGGGGGCCAGCATGGTTGGGTCCTGGTGAGGGCACTCTTCTGGGTTGCAGGTGGCCACCTTCTCCTTGTGTCCTCACATGGCGGAAAGACAGCGGGAGAGTTCCCGGGTTTCTGTTTTATAAGGACACGAATCCCATTTATGAGGGTTCCACCCCCATGATCTAATCACCTTCCAAAGACCCTGTCTCCTAAGACTATCACTTTGGGGGTTAGGATTTAAACATACGTATTTCAGGAGGATACAACATTCAGTCTATAACACAGAGTGATGACTTGCAAAGGAAAATCTGGTGATGATGGGAAGGACAGACAAGAAGGGCCAGGAACTGAAATCAGGGAGGCTTAACTGGTTCAATCAGTTTTCTAGGTCATGTGTGAATCATCATGGTGGCTGCACTGGGCTAGCACATTCAGCGTATGCCTCATTAACACAACACATTTTCTTAAGACTCCCACGGTGGCCAAGTTAAGGAAAAAAGTGAAACCCAGTAGTCTGAAGCTCATAGTGTACATAGCAGACATGACGCAACGTGGAGTGAAAGCTGCCTAAGGAAGGAATTGAACACAATGTCGTAATCCCCATAGGGCCTAAACACTGGCAGTACAGGAAGACTGGCTGGTGCTCCTCTCCTTCTTCTATATGTCACCAAGCAAAAACCTCTGGACTAGCCTCTAAGGGGACAGGGCAGGAATGGCTTTGTGGACCCCCAAATCTGATTAAAATAAGAGCTAGAGGAGGGGTGTGTTGGCTCACGCCTGTAATCCCAGCACTTCGGGAGGCCGAGGCAGGTGGATCGCCTGAGGTCAGGAGTTCGAGACCGCTCTGGCCAACATGGTGAAACCCTGTCCCTACTAAAAATACAAAAATTAGCTGGGCGTGGTAGCAGGTGCCTGTAATCCCAGCTACTTGGGAGGCTGAGGCAGGAGAATTGCTTGAACCCAGGAGGCGGAGGTTGTAGTGAGCTGAAATCCTGCCATTGCACTCTAGCCTGGGCAACAAGAGCAAGACTCCGTCAAAAAAAAAAAAAAAAAAAAAAGCCAGGCACAGGGGCTCACGCCTGTAATCCCAGCACTTTGGGAGGCCAAGGCGGGCGGATCATCTGAGGTCAGGAGTTCGAGATCAGCCTGACCAACACGGAGAAACCCTGTCTTTACTAAAAGTACAAAATTACCCAGGTGTGGTGGCACATGCCTGTAATCCCAGCTACTCAGGCGGCTGAGGCAGAAGAATTGCTTGAACCCTGGAGGCAGAGGTTGCGGTGAGCGGAGATCACACCACTGCGCTCCAGCCTGGGCAACAAGAGGGAAACTTGGTCTCAGAAAAAAAAAAAGAAAAAGAAAGAAAGAAAAAATAAGAGCCAGAGTCAAGGTCAAGCCATTGTCAGGCAGGCCACAGAGAAGACAGTGCAGCCTGTAGTCTAGACGTTAACTGGAGACTCCAGGGCCCAGGAACTGTGACTGCTACTTTGGTAGCCACTGGGTCCTTGGAGGGCTTGCCAGCCTCCAGTCCAGCCTTGGAAGTTATATTAGCACCGCCAGCCACTGTGGCAAGGCTGGAGTTGCTGAGGTGTCAGCTAGACTCTTCAAATTTGATCTAGACCCTATTTGGAGGGTGGGTGTGCATGAAGATGTATATTGTACTCCCTTTTCTCCTCACGCTTACTTTAAAATCTACTCACATATTTACCATTTCCAGTGATCTTCATTTTTTTGTGTAGATCTGAGTTTTACTCTGGTTTCATTTTCCTTTAGTCTGAAGAACTTCCTTTAACATTTCTTGTAGTAAGATTTGCTGGTGATAAATTAAGTCGTGATTATCTGCAAACGCCTAATTCACCTTCATTTTTGAAGACCGTTGTGACTGGATTGAGACTTTTAGGTGGGCTTGATGTAGGCATTTCTAGATGTGGTTTCATTGCCCCCTTGTTTGCCGGGTCTGTGGTAAGAATTCAGCAGACATTCATAGCTGATTTTACTACTGATTTTCATCAATATGACTATGACTATGTTACCTTGATGTAGTTTGTTGTTGTTTTCTGTTTATCCTGCTGGGCTTTCTTGAGATTTTTGGACCTATGAATTGATATTTATAATGAAAACTGGAAAAAAATTTTAGCCATAGTTTTTTCAAACATTTTCTGCCTCTCTCTCCTGGGATTCTAATTATATGTATGGTTGAGATTGTCTCATAGAAAACTGAAAGTATGTTCATTTTTAAATGTCTCTTTCTTCTTTCTGTCTTCTCAATTTGATCATTTATATTTTCATGTCTTTAAATTCACCTTTTTTCTCCAGTATCCAGTACTCTATTAGGACCATCTAACAAAATTGTCATTTTAGATATTGTGTTTTCAGCTCTAGAATTTTCATTTTCTTTTTCTTTCTTTTTTTTTTTTTTGAGACGGAGTCTCACTCACTCTGTTGCCCAGGCTGGAGTACAGTGGCATAATCTCGGCTCACTGCAACCTCCACCTCCTGAGTTCAAGTGATTCTTCTGCCTCACTCAGCTTCCTCAGTAGCTGGGATTACAGGCGTGTGCCACCACGACTGGCTAATTTTTGTATTTTCAGTAGAGACGGGGTTCCGCATGTTGGCCAGACTGGTCTCGAACTCCTGACCTCAAGTGATCCACCCACCTCAGCCTCCCAAAGTGCTGGGATTACAGATGTGAGCCACTGCGCCCAGTGTCAGCTCTAGAATTTTCATCTTTTTTATTTTTATTTGAGATATAATTCACATACCATAATATTGATTATTTTTATCTACCATTTATCTCCTCATTGTGTTCAAGTTTTACTTTGACTTCTGTAGTATACTTCTGTTAGCTGTTTAAAAATTTTGTCTGATAATTACATTTTTCCCCCTATCATTTCTGGTTGTTTTTCTGCTGACTTGATTTTCCTCCTGATTATGGGTCAGATTTTCCTACTTTTGGCATGTCTAGCATCTTTTGATTGAATGGTGGACATTTTGAATGTTTCATTGTTGAACATCTGAATTTTGTTGTCTTCTTTTAATGAGCATTGAACTTGGTTCTGGCAAGCAGTTAATTTACTTATTTATCAGTATGATCCTTCTGTGGCTCATTGTTAAGCTCTGCTAGAGTGGATCTATGATTATCTTTATGCGAGCACTACTCTACTTACATTTTGAGGGCTGATCTCCCTGCGGTTTCTAATGAATGTCCTGGGTGTTCATCAAGATAGCCTCACGTAACTGCCAGAGCTCAAATGTCTGCAGCATTGTGCAAGCTGCAACTACCCAGGAGTTGCTCTTTTCCTGGTAGTTGTTCTTTGCACAGCCTTGTAGAATCTCACCTGGACATCACAACCTAGCATTCAGCCAAAATCTTCAAGGGTACTATGCGTATTTATGGAGCAATTTATTTGAGTATCTCTAAAAGCTCAACCCCCTCAGCCTTCAAACACCTGTTTCTGTCTCCTCAGCTCAACAAGACCGCTGCGCTGTGCTTGGATTCC
>NW_022142307.1:0-7939 GCF_007565055.1 Rhinopithecus roxellana | reverse complement strand
CATTTAGAGCAAAAGCAATAACAATGTATATTTTCAAAATACAGTTGACCCTTGAATAAAATGGGGGTTAGGGGCACTTGCCCTACCCCCAGTCGAAAATCTATATATAACTTTTGAATCCTCAAAAACTTAACAGTCTACCTCCCAGTAATACTATACTAATGGCTTACTGTTGACCAGAAGCTTTTCTAGTAACATAAACAGTTGATTAACACATATTGTACATGTTGTATGTATTTTATACTATATTCTTACAATAAGGCAAGCTAGAGAAAAAAGTTATTAAAAAATTCATAGGGAGAAAATATATTCACTCATTATATATGAGGATGAAGAACTCTATGATGTTCCACTTCCACTTACTATTTCTTTGGGTTTTTTTTTTGAGACGGAAGTCTCACTGTGTCGCCCAGGCTTGGAGTGCAGTGGCATGATCTCGGCTCACTGCCGAGTGATTCTGCCTCCTGAGTTCAAGCATTCTCCTGGCCTCAGCCTCCCTAGTAGCTGGGACTATAGGCGTGCGCCACCACACCTGGCTAAGTTTTTGTATTTTTAGTAGAGACAGGGTTTCACCGTGTTAACCAGGGTGGTCTCGATCTCCTGATCTTATGATCTGCCCACCTCAGCCTCCCAAAGTGCTGGGATTACAGGTGTGAGCCACCACGCCCAGCCTCCTCTTTATATTTCATTAAGTGGAAGTGGATCATCATGAAAGCCTTCATGCTCATCATCTTCACGTCGAGTGGCTTGAGAAGAGGAGGAAGAGGAGGGGTTGACCCTTGCTGTTTCATGGGTAGCAGAAGTGAGGGAAGAAACATCTTTGTATGAGTGGACCTTCACTGGTCAAACCCATATTGTTTTAAGGGCCAACTGTATGTGAAATAAAATATGGCTATAAAAGCATAGAAGACAGAAGGAGGTAAATGGAAGTACACCATTGTAAGGGTCTCACACTATGCATGAAGTGGTAAAGTATTATTGGAAGGTAGATTGTGATAGATTAAAGACGTATATTTAAACCCTACGGCAACCACTACATCATAAACACAAAGAAACCAATAGTGGAAGATAAAAATGGAATTAAAAAAATACTCTTAGCAGGGAAGCAATAAACAATAGCCAAAATTGAAGTGAAAATGTCATGACCATAACTGAAATTGCCTGGGTCCTAGACCTGTGCTCTTATTCTAATAAAAAAGGAAAGAATATTCCATGTAAAACATCAGAGTAAGAACAGATTTCTCGAAAACGGTGGAGGCTTAACATGACTGTAAGGGCTGAGAAGCATTTGGGAAGAAATGAAGTGGACTATTCTAGGGAGGGAGAATGGCATATGAAAAGATGATGGTGGGAGACGGGGAAGGAGGGTATTTGTAGTGGGAAAACGAGATTCATACAGAAAATTCTCATAGAGTATTAAGAGGTAAAGGGGCTGGGCGCAGTGGCTCATGCCTGTAATCCTGGCACTTTGGGAAGCGAGGCGGGCGGATCACCGGAGGTCAGGAGTTCAAGACCAGCCTGGCCAACACAGTGAAATCCCATCTCTACTAAAAATGCAAAAAACAGCTGGGTGTGGTGGCGGGGTGCCTGTAATCCCAGCTACTCAGGAGGCTGATGCAAGGAGAATCACTTGAACATGGGAGGTAGAGGTTGCAGTGAGCTGAGATTGTGCCCTTGCCCTCCAGCCTGGGCAAAAAGAGCGAGACTCCATCTCAAAAAAAAAAAAAAAAAAAAAAGAGGTAAAGGCGGTGTGCCAGGTAGTCAAGGGCCTTGAATTTAGCCTTCAGCCTGTGGCAAGATGGACCGCCTGAAGGACTGCTTATCTCTGAGTGAGCCTGGCCCTCAGTGGCCACTCCGGCTACCCTTTCTCACGTTCTGTGATCATTTTTAGGTGTTATGTTGTAAAGGTCATGCACTATGCAGTCAGAAACCTTGGGTTTCTCTCCAGGTCCTCCACTGAATGATTCTAGGGCAAGTTTCTTAGTCTAAGCCCAAGTTCTTTCAGGATCAGTTTCCTAAATGATGAGACTACTGATGACTTGGCCATTCCTTGTCCACCTCAGGGGAGGACACAGTATCCAGGCTGGTCAACCACTGTCCCTCTTCCCCTGACCACGGGACTGATTCGGGGATGGGTACACGACGCAGTGCTTGCTGGTCTTTTTATTTTTATTTTGTTGAGATAGGGTCTTGCTATGTTGCCCAGGCTGTCCTTGAACTCCTGGGCTCAAGTGATCCTCTTGCCTCAGCCTCCTAAGCAGCTGGGACTATAGGTACATGCCACCATGCTGAGAGTCTAGCAATAGGGTGATATAGGCCTAAAGTTGCCACCATCTGGGGAGATCTTGCCAAAGAATCAAGACAACACAGGGGACTACAAAGCCAAGAGAGCAACACAGAAAGGGAAAGTTCTGACGACATCGTTAGAGGCTCCCAGAACCTGAAAGAACTACCCGTGGACTTTTCAGTTACGTGAGCCAATAATTTCCCACCCTTACACGCTTTTGTAAGCAAGTTTTTTTTGTTTTTTGGTTTTTTGAGATGGAATCTCGCTCTGTCGCCGGGGCGGGAGTGCAGTGGCCGGATCTCAGCTCACTGCAAGCTCCGCCTCCCGGGTTCACGCCATTCTCCTGCCTCAGCCTCCTGATTAGCTGGGACTACAGGCGCCCGCCACCCTCGCCCGGCTAGTTTTTTGTATTTTTTAGTAGAGACAGGGTTTCACCGTGTTAGCCAGGATGGTCTCGATCTCCTGAACCTCGTGATCCGCCTGTCTTGGCCTCCCAAAGTGCTGGGATTACAGGCGTGAGCCACCGCGCCCGGCCTTAAGCAAGTTTTGAATTGATTTCAGACACAATCAAAAGCACCCAAACTACATAGTATTCTTGTGAGGATTAAATTAGATAAACATGCAACAAATGGCACATGTTCAACATATACGGACTGTCATTACTTTCTTATTGCTACATATCTGAATATCATTTTTTCCCCTGTATAAGCAGATACCAAGAACTCTATTTTACAGAGGGATTTAGAGAGCAAGGAAGTAACTTGCTAAAAGGTTCCAAAGTTAATAAATGACACGGTAGAGCTCTTTTTTCCACCCGACACTATAGACGTCAGTAACATGCCTAGCACATAGCAGACACTTGGTAAATATGGATTCCTTTCCCCGCTCCTGCAAACCAAGATCCTCAAATCATGCCTATCTACCTAGAGATTCACACGAAAGCAGAAGTTGTAAGGGACTTCTCTACATTCTGCCTCCCTTAGGTATAGTTTGCTCTTCAGAGATCTATCTTTGAATGATCGGACCTTTTGAATGCTTGTATCTTCCTGTCTCAACCCCTCAAGGCTTGCCCCTCTCAGCTGTCCTTCCAGATTTTCAGCCAATTCTGAACGTGGGCATCTAACATGTTCTCTGGCATTGACCTAACTTCCAGTCCTCAGACTTGCCTTAGTCCCTGTTGTCTGCCAGTTTCTCCCTGGACAACCTCCTCTGAGAGACCATGTGGTCCCAGGGCTGCTCATGACCAGTGTGCACCCGGGTGCATCCTCTTCCCACACAATTCACTGAAGTAGTCTTGGCTCTTTCTCCTCAGTGGTCAGTCATGCAACTCACAATGAACATATTTATTTTCGAAAAGCCCAATGCATAACCTGATATAAACATTTCATTGTCTATCATAGAAAGGAACTTCCCTAAAAGTTCTGGGAAGTTGTCATCAGTTGACTAAAAGTTACAAAGGGCTGGGCATGGTGGCTCATGCATGTAATCCCAGCACTTTGGGAGGCCGAGGTGGGTGGATCACCTGAGGTCAGGAGTTTGAGACCACCCTGGCCAACATGGTGAAACCCCATCTCTACTAACAACACAAGAAATTAGCTGGGTGTGGTGGTGGGTGCCTGTAATCCCAGCCACTTGGGAGGCTGAGGCAGGAGAACTGCTTGAACCTGGGAGGCGGAAGTTTGCAGTGAGCCAAGATGGTGCCATTGCACTCCAGCCTGGATGACAAGAGAGACTCTGTCCAAAAAAAAAAGTTAGGCCTAAATGTAAGGAGAATAAACATTTTGATTCAGAAATTCAGACCAAGAAATCTTTCATTGAGTCTGTGGCTGTTTTAGAAAATGAGGCCTCCTTGTTAGCAGGAAACACTCTTCCATTGACAAAGAGCACTGGAAGAGGCGCTAAGAGAGTGGATTAGTGCCACTTCTTAGCCACTGTCTGCAGACGAGACAGCTGGTTACCTGTCCAGGTCCCATTCTCTGCTTCCTAAGAGAACCTTTAAATTGCTGGGAGATCATGTACCCAGCTTAAAGATTATCTTGCTCAGTCAGCTTGTGGGAAAGGTGAGGCCAAAGAAATGCAAGCAGAAGTCACTGAGAGGATCCTGGCACGGATCTGCAGAGACACCGGCTCAGCTGGAAGGTCACTTTTTACCCTCCCAGTTCCTTCTCTGTCTTGCCTGGAACCAGGTGCCATGGCCGGAGCTGCAATGGTCATCCTGAAGCAGGAGAACTTGAGGGTGGTAGCCACTGGCGGTGTTCAGAAGAGCAGAAAGAGAAGAGTCGGGGACACTGAGGATGTTGTGAAGCTACATTGCCTGGGCTGTGTGCCACTACATTATATTTTTTAAGTGAGAGGGAAAAATAACCCATTGCCATTGTTGCTTGCAGCTGAACATCGGTCCTAACTGATGCAGTGACCTGGAAATACTGCTTAATTGGGACCGTGGTTTCCTCATTTGTGAACTGATGAGGGTTATGTCAGAAGATCTCTAAAGTTCTGTTTCTAAAACCTTATGATTCTAAGACTCTCTATAAATGCGTAAGTACAAAATGCTTGCCTGATCTCTACTCCATCTTGGCCTTCTGGGCAAATCTGAAAGTGTGTATGTGTGTATTGTTAGCTGGAAGTCAAAATGATTATGAAGATGGAATTGCCATATGACCCAGAAATTCCACTCTTAGGTCAAATGAACTGAAAACATGCACACAGACAGACACGTGAATGCTCATAGCAGCGTCCTCCTTCCTTCCTTCCTTCCTTCCTTCCTTCCTTCCTTCCTTCCTTCCTTCCTTCCTTCCTTCCTTCCTTCCCTCTTTCCTTTCTTTCTTTCTTTCTTTCTTTCTTTCTTTCTTTCTTTCTTTCTTTCTTTCTTTCTTTCTTTCTTTCTTTCTTTCTTTCTTTCTTTCTTTCTTTCTTTCTCTCTTTCTCTCTCTCTCTCTCTCTCTCTCTCTCTCTCTCTCTCTCTCTCTCTCTCTCTCGCCC
Source organism: Rhinopithecus roxellana (assembly GCF_007565055.1). Classification (NCBI taxonomy): domain Eukaryota; kingdom Metazoa; phylum Chordata; class Mammalia; order Primates; family Cercopithecidae; genus Rhinopithecus; species Rhinopithecus roxellana. The sequence goes on along the minus strand of NW_022142307.1, from coordinate 2,670 downwards.
AGGCTGGAGTGCAGTGGTGTGATCTTGGCTCACTGCCACCTCTGCCACCCAGGTTCAAGCGATTCTTCTGCTTCAGCCTACCGAGTAGCTGGGACTACAGGTGTGTGCCACCAGGTCTGGCTAATTTTTGTATTTTTAGTAGAGATGGGGTTTCAGCATCTTGGCCAGGCTGGTCTTGAACTCCTGACCTCGTGATCCATCCGTCTCGGCCCTCCCAAAGTGCTGGGATTACAGGCATGAGCCACTGTGCCTGGCCATCCTTTTTTTCTGAGATGGGATCTGGCTCTGTTGCCCAGGCTGGGCTGCAGTGAGGTGATCATGGCTCACTGTAGCCTCAACCTTCCAGGCTCAAGTGATTCTCCCACTTCAGCCTCCCAAGTAGCTGGGACCACAGGCATATGCCACCACACCTGGCGAATTTTTAAAAAAATTATTTTCTGTAGAGACAGGGGCCTCCCTATGTTATCCAGGCTGCTCTCAAACTCCTGGGCTCAAGTGATCCTCCTGCCTTGGCCTCCCAAAGTGCTGGGATTATGGGCATGCGCTACCATGCCCAGCGGCAGCATTATTCTTCATAGTGAAAGAGTGGAAACAACTCAAATATCCATCAACAGAAGAATGAGTAAACAAAAGATGGTCTATCCATACAATGGTATATTAATCAACGGTAACAGAATGAAGTACTGATACATGCTACAACATGAATGACCCAGGGAAAACCTATGCTGAGAAAAAGAGCCCAGCCAGACACAAAGCACCACAGATAGAATGATTTCATTTATATGAAATGTCCAGAATAGGCAAATCCATAAAAACAGGAAGAGTAGTGATTTCCCAGGCTTGGAAGTGGGGGGAAGACTAGGGAGAGGGTATGGGAAGTGGGACAATAGGCATAGGGGTTTCTTTTTTGGGTGACGAAAACATTCTGGAATTAGATGGTGATGATAGTTGCACAACTCTGTGAATATACTAAAACCCCACCGACTTGTAGTCTTTTAAGTGGTGAATTTTAATGGTATGCATATTTTGTCTCAACTAAAAGACAAAAAAAAAAAATGACTGTGAAATGTTTTGAATGAAACAGAAAGCACCAAAATAAGCTTCTTTGACTGTGTGTCGGCAAGCACACCTGCAGAGAAACACGAGGGGTGGGGAGGCAGGAAGGCAGGGTTATTAAAAAACAAAAGTATGGAAGAGTCTCTTTTCAAGGGAATGGCTCGACTTTGATGTGCATTTAGAAAAGCATGACCTCTCAATAGGACATCTTTTACACACCAGAAAGAAATTAGCCTTATAGCCGCAGTTTGCCAAGCCACATCTTAACTAAAATGAGGCTTTGAAAAAAAGGGCCACTCCAGTCCTCCTTAATCTCCTACTTTTTTTTTTTTCACAATCAACTAACCCCTGGTAGGAATATTCCCTTTTGGCAACCATGTTTGCATTAGAGCATTGTGTATTTTGGTGGTTTAAAACCAGGCAATTCAACATCACCTGTCAGTGACCTTATTACAGACAAAAGGCTGGCACTATGTCTGTGCCCAACCCATCTGGGAAAGTTTGAGTGGGACCTAGGCACACGTTTCAGGTTTTCCTTGATGCCAGGGAAATCATCTTTCCCTTTTTTATGATCCTCATGTGGCTTGTATACAACAGAACCTGAGCCATGCAGCTGCAGTGAGGTCAGCACTGGGTGTAAGACCCAATTTGTACAGAAAGTGTTCTGGGATCTTAGATAATTCTCTGATCCTCAGTTTCCCTACCTACATAACCAAGGAGGGCAAATGAGATGATCTCTTGAGGTAATTTTTGTTCAAATTGCTATCAATCTAATATCAACCACTTCAGTGATAAAATGGAAAATCTACCGTAGTCTTAGATCATCCTTGAGGCTGATGTAGAGGAGCAGATGTAGAGCACATTGAGGTTTTAATTCCTTCTCAGACTCTCTGGATGACCTCAGGGTGACTTCAGCTCCCCTCCCCAAACCCCAATCTCTGGGTCATGCATCACATCTCAGTGGGTCTTGCAGTTTGGATATTGTGTCTGCTTGGAAGTAAATATCCTCCTCAGGGCACATCAAGGAGGGATAAAACATTTCTTTCGAGAAGTGTTGAAAAGAGATACACACCACTACTACCACCACCACGAACACTACACATCACACCACCACCACCCATTAACACCACCACCATCACCACCACTACCACCATCATCACACTCACCACCACCACTACCACGACCATCACAACACTACCACATCACCACCACCACCACCATAACTACCACCACCATCACCATCACCACCACCACGACAACACTACCACATCACACCACCACACCACCATCAGCAGCACACCACCATCACCACCACTACCACCAGCATCACACCACACCAGCACGACCACAACCACCACAACACTACCACATCACCACCACCATCACCACCACTACCACCATCATCACCACTACCACCACCACCACGACCACCACCACCACCACCACGACTACACAACACACCACATCACCACCACCACCACCACGACCCACCACCACAACAACACGACCACAGCACCACCACCACCACCATCATCATCACCACCACCATCACCACCCACCACCACCACCACCCACGACAACTACACACACACACCACCACCACCACCATCATCA
>NW_022142306.1:0-5035 GCF_007565055.1 Rhinopithecus roxellana | reverse complement strand
TATTATATCTATTATGGCTATATTTTATACCTATCTATATTCTATATGTCGCATTTTATACCTATATTATATAACGCTTATGTCTATATTTATAGGTATATCTATATGTCTATATTTTTTCCGATATTATTATGTCTGTATTTTATACGAATATCTATTATGTCTTTGTTTAATACCTATATCTATTGAATCTATTATGTCTACATTTTATACCTATATCTATTATATCTATTATGTCTATATTTTATACGTATATTTTTTGTATATATTATATCTATATTTTATACCTATATCTATTATAACTATTATGTCTATATTTTATAACTTTATCTCTTATTCTATTATGTCTACATTTTATACTATATCTATATATCTATTAAGTCTATATTTTATACTTATATATATTATATATATGTCTATATTTTATACCTATATCTATTATTACTATTATGTCTATATTTTATATAAATAGTATCTATTATGTCGTATTTTATACCTATATCTATTATGTCTATATTTTAAACCTATATCTGTTATATCGATGATGTCTATGTTTTTACCTATGTGCATTATATATTTTATGTCGATATTTTATCCCTATATCTATTATATCTGTTATGTCTACATTTTATAACTGTATCTATTATATCTATTATGTGTATATTTATACCTATATCTATTATATCTATTATGTCTGTATTTTAAACCTATATCTATTATGTCTATATTTTATACCTATATCTCTATATCTGTTTGTCTATATTTTTATATATTTATATCTATTTGTTTATATTTTACCTATCTATTATGTCTATATTTTTACCTATATCTATTATATCTATTATGTCTATATTTTATACCTATATCTATTATATCTATTATGTCTATATTTTATACCTATATCTATTTTATCTATTATGTCTATATTTTATAACTATATCTATTATATTTATTATATCTATTTTTATACCTATATCTATTATATCTTTATTTTATACCTATATCTATGTCAATTATGTCTATATTTTATACCTATATATATTCTGTCTATATGTTATACCTATATCTATTATATCTATTATGTCTGTATTTTATACTTATATCCATTATATCTATTATGTCTACATATTATACCTATATCTATTATATCTATTATCTATATTTATTCCTATATCTATTATATCTATATATCTATAGTTATACCTATATCTATTTTATCTATTACATCTATATTTCATACCTAGTCTATTGTAACTATTATATCTATACTGGATACCTTTATCTATTATGTCTATATTTTATAACTACATCAATATCTGTAATGTCTATATTTTATACCTGTATCTATTATATCTATTATGTCTACATTTTATACATCTATGTATTGTATCTTTTATGTCTATATTTTATACCTATATCTATTATCTATTATATCTATATGTATACCTGTATCTATTATGTCCATATTTTATACCTATGTCTATTGCATCTATTATGTCTATATTTTATACCTATATCTATTATATCTATTATGTCTATATTTTATTCCTATATCTATTGTATCTATTATGTCTATATGTTATACCTATTTCTATTGTATCTATTACATCTATATTTCATACCTATATCTATTGTAACCATTATATCTATACTTGATACCGATATCTATTATGTCTATATTTTATACCTATATCGATTATGTCTATTATGTCTATATTTTATACCTATATCGATTATATGTATGATGTCTATATTTTATAACGATATCTGTTAAATCTATTATGTCTATATTTTATACCTATATCTACTATGTCTATATTTTATACCTATTTCTATTATATCTATTATGTCTATATTTAATACCTATATCTATTATGTCTATATTTCATACCTATATCTATTATATCTATTATGTTTATATTTTATACCTATATGTATTATATCTATTATGTCTATATATATTGTATCTATTATGTCTATATTTATACCTATGTCTATTATATCTATTATGTGTATATTTTATAACTATGTCTATTTTATCTATTATACCTATATTTTATACCTATATCTATTATGTCTATATTTTACCTATATCTATTATGTCTATATATTATACCTATGTTTATTTTATCTATTATGTCTATATTTTTTACCTATATCTATTATATATTAGTCTGTATTTTATACCTATGTCTATTATAACTACTATATCTATATTTTATACCTATATTTATTATATCTCTATTTTATACATATATCTATTATACCTATTATATCTATATCTTTACCTGTATCTATTATATCTATTATGTCTATATTTTATACCTATATCTATTTTATCTATTATGTCTATATTTTACCTACATCTATTATATCTATTATGTCTATATTTTTTACCTATATCTATTAATATATTAGTCTATATTTTATACCTATATCTATTATATCTCTTATGTCTACATTTTATACCTATATCCAATATATCTATTGTGTCTGTACTTTATACCGATACCTATTATGTCTATATTTTATACCTATATACATTATATTTATATTTCATACCTATATGTATTTTATCTGTTATATTTACATTTTATAACTATATCTATTATATGTATATTTTATATCTGTATCAATTATAAGTATTATATCTATATTTTATACCTATATCTATTATATGTATATTTTATACCTATATCTGTTATATCTATTATGTCTATATTTTAACTATATGTATTATATCTATTATGTCTATATTTTATAACTATATCTATTATATCTCTTATGTCTATATTTTACCTATAACTATTATGTCTATATTTTATACCTACATCTGTTAGTCTATATTTACCTATATCTATCTATTATGTCTGAATTTTATACCTATATCTCTCATGTCTATATTTATACCTATATCTATTATATCTATTATGTCTATATTTTATACCTATAACTATTTTGTCTATATTTTTTACCTATATCTATTATATCTATTATGTCTATATTTTATACATATATCAATTATACCTATTATGTCTATAATTTATACCTATATCTATTATATCTATTATGTCTATATTTCATACCTACATCTATTAATCTATTTTTTATACGTATATCTATTATATGTATATTTATACTTACATCTATTATATGTATATTTTATACCTGTATCTGTTATATCTATTATGTCTATATTTTATACCTATATCTATATAAATTTATGTCTATATTTTTTACCTATATCTATTATATCTCTTATGTTCATATTTATACCTATATCTAATATGTCTATATTTTATTCCTATATTTATTATATCTATTATATCTCTATTTTATATCTACATCTATAATACCTCGTCTGTTTATATTTTACAGGGATACCTATTATATCTATTATGTCTATAATTTATACCTATATCTACTATGTCCATATTTTATACCAATATCTATTATGTATATTATGTCTATATTTTATACCAATGTCCATTATATCTATTATATCTATATTTTATACTTATATGTATATATCTATCATGTCTTTATTTTATACCTGTATCTATTATACCTCGTCTGTTTATATTTTATACCTATAACTATTATATCTATTATGTCTATATTTTATACCTAAATCTATTATGTCTATATTTTAAACCTATATCTTTATAACTATTATGTCTGTATTTCATACCTATATCTATTATATCTATTGTCTATATTTTATACCCATATCTATTATATCTATTATGTTTATATTTTACACCTATATCTATAATATCTATTACGTCTATATTTTATCCCTATATCCATTATATCTGCTATGTCTATATTAATACCTATATCTATTACGTCTATATTTATAACTATATCTTTTTTTTATTTTTTATTTTTTATTTTTTTTATTATACTTTAAGTTCTAGGGTACATATCTATTATGTCTATATTTTATACCTATATCTATTATATCCACTATATCTATATTTTATACCTATATTTAATATGTATATTTGATACCCATATCCATTATATCTATTATATCTATATTTCATTCCTATATTATATCTATTATGTCTACCTATTATATCTATTGTATCTATATTTTACACTTACATCTATTATATATATTTTATACCTGTATCTATTATATCTATTATGTCTATGTTTTACACCTATATGTATTATATCAATTATGTCTATATTTTATACCTATATCTATTATATCTATTATGCTTATTTTTTGTACCTATATCTATCAAATCTATTATGTCTATATTTTATACCTATATATATCATATCTATTATGTCTATATTTTATACCTATATCTATTATATCTATTATGTCTGTATTTCATACCTATATAATTATAACTATTGTCTATATTTTATACACATATTTATTATATGTATTATGTTTATATTTTATACCTATATCTATAATATCTATTACGTCTATATTCATCCCTATATTCATTATATCTGTTATGTCTATATTTTATACCTATATCTATTATATCTATTATGTGTATATTTATACCTATACCTATTATATCTATTACGTCTATATTTATATCTATATCTATTATATCTATTATGTCTATATTTTATATCTATCTATTATAAGTATTATGTCTAAATATTACACCTATATCTATTATGTCTATATTTTATACCTATATTTATTATAACTATTATGTCTATATTTTATATCTATATCTATTATGTCTATATTTTACACCTATATCTATTATCTATTCTGTATATATTTTATACCTATATGTATTATATCTTTATGTCTATATTTTTACCTATATCTATTATGTCTACATTTTATACCTGTATCTATAACATCTATTATGTCTATATTTTAACTATATATTATGTCTATATTTTACACCTATATCTATTATATCTATTATGTCTATATTTTATAACTATATATTATGTCTATATTTTATCTATATCCATTTTATATATTATGTCTATATTTTATATCTATATTATGTCTATATTTACACCTATATCTATTATATCTAAT
>NW_022142305.1:0-27228 GCF_007565055.1 Rhinopithecus roxellana | reverse complement strand
CTCTGAGACTCCAGGCCCAGCCAGGACTGAGAAGGGCCGCACAGCCCGGCAGACCTGCACACCTGATGCGAACCATACACACGGCTTCCCTGGTCCTCGGTCCCCTGCTCTGCCCTCACTGGCCACTGTGGCTCTGGGTAGAGGCAGCTCCCTGAGCCCCAACACCCACAGCCAGTTCCCTCCTTGCAGGTCTCAGCTCTGCTCTCACTGCCTCCCTGACGCTTCTCATCATCATCCGCGTACCGTGTTGCCTCTACCCCACAGCCCTTGCTACCGCCCACCCCACCACGGAGCCTAGCACACAGCAGGTGCCCGAGATGCCCCAATGGGCAGGCATGCCAAGGTAGGGCTTGGAGTTCCAAGGGTCACGTCCCGCATAGCACCACAAGCGCCCAAGAGGCTCTGGAAGGGATCCAGGCTTCAGGCCTGCACTCAGCTTCTCCCGGCCCCCGAGGGCAAGAACCCAGCATGGGAGCGCAGCCGGAAGCAGGGTCCCAAACCCCCTTCCTGCTCCTGAAGAGGAAAGGGGCCTCGGGGCACAATCCTACGAGCCCCTTCCTCCGCCAGGCTGCCTGTCACAGCACCGACACCTTCACAGCAGGGAAATCCACTCCTGTGAGGAGAAAAACACTAAGTACAACAGGAGCCACGTCCCCCGCAGCGTCTGCTGAGCCCAATAGACAGCAGCAGCCGGGCCCCCACTCAGCACACACTGACCCCGAACCCGCCACGAACACCACAGTGCCGACCATCTTGAAGCTCAGCTTCCACTCATCAGGGCCCTCTTCCAGGAGAGCTCGGCATGTCTATCTTCCCTGGGCTCACAGAAAGGAGCGGGACCCAGACACCTGCAGTACCTGTTATTAAATCAAGACTTGGCTGTGGGTAAACGTGAAGATTTTTATTAAACATGACTGGAACATTCAAAGGACCATAACTGAATGCTCCTTTCACAGCCACGGCGTGTCCAGACTCTCATGGAGAAGGCCAGGGCATGGGAACCCACGGAACCCTGACAAGGCAGACTCGGAGCTGTGTGGCGCAGTCAGCATTGATTTTGTGTTGAGACTTGCGTTTTATATTCAGATTAAAATAAAAAACAAGATGCAAAAGTAGCTCACATTCTATTTCAATTCTCTATTTTTGTAGTAACTGGGCCCTTTCCCTCTGGTTTCCCAGCCAAGCGATAAATAGGCCCAGCTGGGATTTGTCAAAGTCTGGACCTCTGTTGTAGAGTAACTGAGGGGGGTCGGGAGGGAAGCAGGAGTGGTGAGGAGGAGCGGGGGATAGGGAGGGACAGAGGGAAGGAGAGAGAGAGAGACAAACTGCCGAGGGCTGGAGACAGGAGGGATGCTCCCTGGTAGTCTCAGGCTCCCCGTTCCAAGGTAACTGAGCTGACATCACGCATGCGGTGCCGTCATATGACTTGGATGACACATGCTAGAATGACAACAAAATGCTTAAGGAGAAGACTAAGCACCAGCATCTTCAGATTAAGGTAGAGTCCCGGTTTCACGCTTGCCTTGTATGACATTCTATAAATTGTAAAGATAACGCATTTTCTTACCAGCCACGCTGTTCCCCAAATACTAACTATAATAAAGACCAGACAGCATCTGAGTACTGAGCGTGTGTCAAGCCCCGTGAGGTAGGCATCATTTACTTTGTTAGAGAAAGAAACAGACTCTGAGAGAAACTTCCTGAGGCCAGGCAGCTGTCTCCAAACCCAGCTCGCGCCTCCTGACCCTGAACGTGGAGGACCCAAGTCATTCACATGAGTCATTAACCTACATGCATGTCAGATTGAGATTCAGCACCCAGATCTAATCATCTCTATGCAGGAATGTGTCAAGGAAGGTATACAATTCTATAAGTTTGAGCTGGGGGAACAAAGGCAGGAACCCTCGACACAGATGTGGGGCGGAAACGGGCGCCCAGCGCAGGGGTGCACAGGAGCAGGTCCAGCCCTGCCCAGTCACACAGCCACCCTGCCATGCCAGTTCAGGGGCCGCCACCATGTCTCGGGGAAAAGCAGCTTCTCCTGCACAGGAATCTACCCCTGAAAGTGTGTTGCTGAGAAGGTTTGGACCAGCATCTCAGAAATCAGACACCGTGTAACACGCTTATCTATACAGGCTGCCTATGTCAAAGAATCACCAATAATTCCCATCTCGCCATCAATTATTTCTGGTAAATACTCATTATTCTAAGTTGACTGAGGCAACACAAGAACAAAATAATGGAAATATCAGAGTCAATCAGCTCCACCTGCTGAAGAGCTGGGACTAATGATGAAACCTAAGGAATCCTGGAGAACGCAGTAGGACCCCAGACCCCGCGGACCACCCCAGGCTTCTTCCACAGGAGAGTTAGTCATGGGGCCAACACTTCCTCTTCTGGAGGTCAGCCAAGGCCATCTGCACGAGTCACGAGCATGATGGCTCCAGCCCCTCCTTCGGTGTCAGCAGTGTGGCTCCGCTCTGAGACCCTCCTGAAACAGCCGGGCCATGCACCTGTTCCCACGACTGCTGTCAGCAGACTACAGTGATTCCAAAATAATCAGCAAACTGAGGTTCTGAAGGATGCATTTTAAAGAAAAGTGTGTAAGTTTTACTGCATGAAATCAGCTACATCTTTTGCTACTCCAGAGGCTTTTTGTTTTGCTATCCTCAAGGTTCTCTACAATGATCCCGACAGTCAAGGTTCCCAGTTACAGGCAGAGGGTTGGGCAGGCCGCGTCTGATGTTTAACACACACAGAAGATCCACGTCATAGGATTTTCCCTGTTCACCAACACCATCAGGACAAACTTTAAGCAATAATAATCTCCCTGTCTGGAAAACAGAGCTCACTTGAGAACTAATGCAACAAATGTGACAGAGTTGCAGGTGGACATTTTAGTGAATGAATCACTATTTCAAGGAGGATAAAGGCTTACTATTCAAAGGCATGTTTTCATCAAGTTTTGTAATTTCAGCTTCATGCATTTAAATCATGAAGTGGGGCTTGTACCTGATACATTACAGAATCTCTACAAAATAGAGAAAATTCCAATTCTGCACATTCACTCTCATTCTTTTCCATAAGCATACAGATGGTGGTAATTTAAGTTGGCATTCTAACAGGATTTCTAAATTAAACTGTCTTCTACTTTAAACACTACGTGTTAAACATTACACATTTCATTGTTAAACATTTATAGCAGGGTCTGTATGGCCAGTTTTAAAGATTTCTTTCTCACTAAAAACAAGCGTTTAAACAATAAATGGTCTACTCTAAAATATTCTAGAGACAGAGATACATTTGGAGAGTGGACACACTTAACACAGAAATCCGGAACATCAAACAGGCACAACCAGCAGTGAGGGTGGTAGGGGCACCATGTGAGTGCCCCTCAAAACACGCACAAGCCTGGCTGCTTAAAAGGAATGAATATAGCTCAACACTCCTATGTGAACATTGACGTGTCTACTGCCTTACAGAATCCTCCTAGCTGAGCTGCAGGAACCTTCCTTGGAGCCTTTTCTCACCTACACTGCCTACAGGTGCCCACTGGGCTCCCTGGGCAGTCTCGTGTCTTTGTTTGGAATATCACAGTACTTGGAGGCCTGTTTAATCCCAAGTCAGAGCCTTATCATAACTCAGACACCATCCCTCAGCGCTTGTGGGCCAACTTCGGCTAATGCAGGCTGCTCCACAGTGCCCTGCAGGTGGGCTTGGTGCATCCACACAATTTTAAGATTTGGGGCTACCGTTTTCTGCAGTCACAGATGCGGACTTACATATTCATCATGACTGAAGGCAGCACGTATTTTTATGTTGCTTCTGTAATGGTAATAATCATGGCAACATTTCCCCGATCCTTAAAAAAGCCTCCTAACAGCAGTTGCATTCCACCCCCTTCCCTAATAGAATTTACCAAACTAGGTGAAATCAGTCTTCATGAGAAAGTGACAAATCAGTGTTCACACAATGGCATAGTAGCTGGTCATAGAGTGTACGTCAACATTCCAAACTAAGCACCCATCACAATTATTCCCAACTCGCAAAAAAGCTAGAAAAATTAGAAGGCTTAAAACATAATTATAAATGAAAATAACAAGAAATCAAAGTTTCTGAGGAGCATTTGTTAGCCAAGCAAGGAAAGCCATTAACCAGTGCTGATTACATTGCATTTGATTACAGCAGTCAAAGACGTGTCCGGAGGAAGAGACTTTTAAAGATTAGTCTTTCAGTAAGAATGGTTCCTTAACAAGTTCAGACTACTGGGCTACACCAATCGTCAATTAAAAAGCAAGGGAAACGAGTGTGAGTCATTTTCCTTAATCCTTAATGTGTCAAAAATTATCACATTGGTCAAGCTGGTCTCCAACTCCTGACCTCAGGTGATCCGCCTGCCCTGGCCTCCCAAAGCGCTGGGATTACAGGCATGAGCCACCACGCCTGGCGGAGAAGTGTTTGACAGAGGCTGAGGGGAGGCTCCTGTCCCTTCCTGGGACATCCACGTCCCACCCAGCTTCCCACACCGACTATGACACTTGAAGCATCACAGCAAGGGCAGCTGCGTCCCCGCAGTTCTCTGCACTAACGCCACAGCTGCGTGAGCAGCCACAGCCCTGGAGCTGCCACTCAGCCTTATCGAGCTGGCACAAGCACAGCAGAAACTACCACGCCCCCAAGAGGGAGGAGTGGGAATCCAGGGGAGTGAACCAGGAGGAAGGAATGCGGCCCAGGGGAGTAGGGAGGAGTGGGGGTCCTGCGGAGTGAACTATGAGGGAGGTGTGGGGGCCCAGGGGAGTGAACAAGGAGGGAGGCGTGGGGGCCCAGAGCAGTGAACCAGGAGGGAGGCGTGTGGGTCCAGGACAGTGAACCAGGAGGGAGGAGTGGGGACACAGGGAGTAAACCAGGAGGAAGGAGGGTGGAGTTTGGCCCAGGGAGTGAACCAGGAGGGAGGAGTGTGGTCCAGGGAGTGAATCAGGAGGGAGGAGTGTGGTCCACGGAGTGGACCAGGAGGGAGGAGTGTGGTCCACGGAGTGAACCAGGAGGGAGGAGTGTGGTTCAGAGAGTGAACTAGGAGGGAGGAGCATGGTCCAGGGAGTTAACCAGGAGGGAGGTGTGTGGTCCAGGAGAGTAGGGAGGAGTACGGTCCAGGGGAGTGAACAAGGAGTCTCTGGGGGTAGCAAGTTCACACATCACAAATACCTCCCAATCCATCTGCATGCAGGGAGAGGACGGAAACCACGCAGGACCTGCAGTGCTTTCTCCTCACAGATGAGGAGTGAGGATACCAACTCATGCATGAAATCAGAGTTAAAGTTCTACCACGGTGGGGAGACGCTTCACAGACCCAAATGGGTGCAAAAAGAAACCAATCATACAAGATCAGTGGATGGAAAGGGATCAGAAATTTAAGCCTGTAACAGGCTTTCAGAAAAAACTTCACTTGATCTGCAAGATGACTGCAGCTCTGTTTGATCATTTCTGCAAATGTCTAACTCGCGTTAAGCCATCTCAGAGCCGTTCAAGAGGAGTAACAAAATCAAAACGCCAAGGCATGCTCCGTATTGTAGATGGCCTGCAACAGTATGGAAATGAGCAGCGGTGCCAGAGCTTTCAAGTTTCTTTGAAGTAAATTCCAGTATGAGGGCAGCATCTTCCTGGCTGAAGCAATGGGGTGGGCTCCTGCTCACCGCATGGGAGACCAGCTTTCAGCTAAGGTGCTGAAATCTAAGCAACATTATAAGAAAAATCACTGAATTCTGCTCGAGGCTCCAAGGGTGTTTTCCTCTCTGAAAGGAGCCCCCTTCCGGGACTTGGGATTGAGTGACAGCCTTCAATTATGGTTATCCTGGTGGTAACAGGGAACTCCTCAGCCTGCTGGGAGCTGGGGCCCTCTACAGCCTCACGGCTCCACACGCCAGTGTTCTAAGGATCACACGTGTGCAGATAGCAAAGCTTGCTGCACAGACGACAGGTGCTAACAAGCCCCAAACATCTCACTCATACTTGCTAACCACATCTCTTCTCTCAGCCTCCACAGTGTTTCACACTCTGCCTTTATATGGAGAAGAACCGTGCATCCTGAGTGCCACAAAGATTCAACTCCTTCCGGGCAGAAGGGTGCATCTTTCCGTCATGGGGTCCTCATTCCAGCCGGCACAGGATTTGCAGAGTGGGCGAGTCTAATGTTGATGACACTTTCTCAATATTCCCTTCACACCCCTCCAAAAACAAGAGTAGTGCCAGCTTCTTACCGAGGTTGTCACGAGGAAAATATTTTTCTCTTATTTGTCACTTTTTAAAGTAATGCTTGTGAAGAATGTGACTCTGCATGTACACTGTAAGCACCACACCGTGAACATTCTGCTCTCCCATGACTGTATTCACAGGTCCCAAGGACAAAACTTCTCCATAGTAGCCAAATATATATATATACACACATATATATACACACACATATATATACACACATATATATACACACACATATATATATATCTTTTAACATGACTTCCACTCATCTGAAAGTCACAGATGTGGCTTTTCCTTCATAAAAAGATCCAAATGATCCACAAGCCAGGTTTAATAAACACGTTGGTCCAAGTGGGAAAATGATCCCTCAGTCTCCCTCCCCTCAAAGACCAGGGCAGCCAGGAAACTGCGCTCTCCACTAAATGACAGCCGGCAGGATTCCCTAAATAAGCAGCCGGAAGATTCCCATCTCGCAGAGCGCGCCTTTCAAGACTCAAGATGTCCCCCGCTCCCTGAATGTCCTACAAAGAACAGACTACCCAAATGAGGACTGAGGCAGTAAAGAAACATGTTTTCGGCCATGTGCAGCGGCTCACGCTTGTAATCTCAGCACTTTGGGAGGACGAGGCAGGTGGATCACAAGGTCAGGCGATCGAGACCATCCTGGCTAACACGGTGAAACCCCCGTCTCTACCAAAAATAAAAAAATTAGCCAGGTGTGGTAGCGGGCACCTGTAGTCCCAGCTACTCGGGAGGCTGAGGCAGGAGAATGGCGTGAAGCTGGGAGGTGGAGATTGCAGTGAGCCGAAATCATGCCACTGCACTCCAGCCTGGGCGACAGAGCAAGAGTCTGTCTCAAAAACTTAAAATAAATAAAATTTAAAATGTTTTCAGCAAATAGCATCAGCGACCCCCAAATGAGAGGTACTGTTTTCATTCTAGGAGGGAAACACTACAAAGCACGTACATTTTAGCCCTGTAAGTGAATTCTTTGGGCCTTCCTGTGTCCACTATCAAATGCAGCACACCACCTCAAAAGGCAAAGTTCTATAAGTCACATCCAAGGCGGGGAAAAATCATTCTAAGTTTTAGCAATCCAGTAAGAACCCGATCCAGAGAAGCCTACTTGTTCCAGACTCTAAGCAGCAATATATTGCTACAATGTAATGAAAACAAAGGGATGATTAAGAAAATTTCAATGCTAATAAAAGACAAAAATGTCATTGGATTTATTCTACTCTACACAGAGCAGCCGGGCAGTTCACCCATACGTTATGATCGTTGCTGTTTTTCAGGCAGGGTCCAAACTCTGTCAACAAGGCTTGACAGCAAGGGCGTGATATCCACTCACTGCAAGGTCCGCCTCCCAGGCTCAAGCGATTCTCTTCAGCCTTTGGAGGAGCCGGGACTACAGGTGTGCAGTCATCACGCCCAGCTAATTTGTGTGTTTTCAGTAGAGATGGGATTTCACCAGGTTGCCCAGGCTGGTTCCCTGGGTTTCAATCTCCCAGGCTCAAGCAATCCGCCCGCCTCGGCCTCCCAAAGCGCTGGGATTACTAAGCGTGAGCCATCATGCCAGGCCCTTTTTTTTCCTTTTCTTTTTAAGTGATTAATGTGCTTCAGAGTCTTGTAGGCATTTAAAAAAAAAAAAAGAATAAGCAAATTCTGTAAGGGAAAGAAAGCATTAACACGTTTTACACTTCTCAAAACTCAAAACTGAAATGCTAAGAATAAATGTATTTTCTTCACAGAAGCAGCATTCTTAAAGTTCTGTAAAAGTGGTACCATGGACAGCACCACATCACAGATGAGTGTGGCAGGACTGCTCAGATTCGGAACACATTCTGAACAGTCCTCCTGCCACTTTCCTCAACGGGAACACTTTATTCTGTCTTTTATTCAAATTAAGTACCTTGAAAGGGAGTTGAAGAAAACTGCATAGCAGATTTTAAAACTTCAATGCTTTTCTCAATTTTCGCCACATTCTAATGCATTTGACTGACTACACGGCCAATAAGTCTAAAGCTTTTTGCATCGATCAAGACAATGCTCCTTGTAGCAATAGGCTTTTTCTTTTCTATACAAAGATCTATAACTTAAGCTAGTAAACTGGGCATTTCACAAAAATTTTGCACAATTCCTAGCACAGATTTTAGGAAAATAAAACCGTTATCTTTCCACAATTACATAACCAAGCATAGGAAACTGCACAGTTAAAATAATCATTCCATTATTTTACATAAACAAATGATAAAGGAGAGTATGCTTTGGAAAACAGTATTTCCATATGCCAACGATGACGCAGAAGACAGTGCCTCAGCCTCATATGACATTTGACAACCGAAGTACTCTGGCCCAAGCCCAGCCCGGTTAAGCGGAAATGAAGTAAACGTGTGAGTGACCGTGGTGGGGCACTCTGATAGCCACAGTCCAGGAAAGAACAGCTAACATCTTTCTTCTTCATGGGAAAACCGAAACATACTCGAGACCTTGATTCTTTAAAACACAGTCTGCGCCAGCACTAACCTTAAGCTCCCATTGATAAAGATTGCTATAACCACAGAGGTGTTTTTCCAGGCCCTCGAAAATCATGGACATGGTACATACACAACGTTTTCAAACACTCAATGCTGCCAATTTGTTAAATGTGCTGTGATACCGGAGGTCTTGTGCAGGACCAGAAGCGTCGCAGCCTGGTTATCTGTCCTGGTGTTCAATGCTTTGTATGTGCAAAACCTGCTGTTACAATTTACTGGGCTTAATGTGATTCAGTTCATCACAGAAGAGAGCTATGACATTTACTTAATTCCACGCACAGATTCTCAGGTTCACCTTCCACGAGTGACTGCTCTGTTCATGAGACAGCGGAGGGAAGACCCAGGAAAGGCCTGGGAGATGGCAGGTGCTCACAAACTGGTATCAGTCTGCTGGTTTTGCCTTAAAGGAAAACAGACATAGAAGAAGCTAAAAGGGCTCACTACACCTAATATCACAATGTTCTCAACTTTACCTTAGCCAAAAATAAAAGCGGAAAAGCAAAACTACTGCAGGGCATGATTCCAGTGCTCATCGGAAACATGGACTATTTAGAACACAAAGCTTATTGTGAGTGTAAGTAAAATACACATAAAACACTGGTGTCACAAAACCCAGTCTTTGCGATTGCTTTTATAAAAAGTAAAAGTCTCATGAGGATCGCATACATTAACTGATTTTCAAATGAAGGGACTGGTCAACTTCAGGGCATATGATTTCTGCCACACACGAGGGGAGCAGTGAGAGAAAAGAGCTAGGGCCGGGCGCGGTGGCTCAAGCCTGTAATCCCAGCACTTTGGGAGGCCGAGACGGGTGGATCACGAGGTCAGGAGATCGAGACCATCCTGGCTAACACGGTGAAACCCTGTCTCTACTAAAAAATACAAAAAACTAGCCGGGCGTGGTGGTGGGCGCCTGTAGTCCCAGCTACTCGGGAGGCTGAGGCAGGAGAATGGCGTAAACCCGGGAGGCGGAGCTTGCAGTGAGCTGAGATCCGGCCACTGCACTCCAGCCTGGGGACAGAGCGAGACTCCGTCTCAAAAAAAAAAAAAAAAAAAAAAAAAAAAAAAAAAAAAAAAAAAAAAAAAAAAAAAGAAAAGAGCTAGGATCAAGTGTCCTGAAGCTGTCCTAGGACTGAAATTCAGTTTCTGCCAAAACAAACACACAGGAGTCTGTCAACTTCGATAGCAAGCTCTGCTTGAGAATGTCAAGATGTTAAAGTTGCAAAGGGGCTTCTCCCTGCTATGGGCACGTGTCATCCTTGCAAAAACACAGCTCAGCATCATCAAAAACCAGGAAAGAACACAAGCCTTCCAGACATGTAATCCAAGAGCAGAAGGGAGCAGAGGCCAAGCTTGCTCGGCAGAACTGTTCCCGGAGGAGAACAGCACAGAGGATGTCACAGGGAGGGCAGGGCAAGCAACAGCAGCTTTCGTCTCGCTGCAAGCAGGGCCTGAGCCAGGGGCACAGTCTCCTCCAACCTGACAAGGAGGCACGAGGAGCCACAGAGAAGTCAATTCAGGGTCCTTTTCAGAAAGGGGCAACAATGAGAAAATCTGGTCTTACCCACCCCCCACGGTAACAGCTGAACTCGCACGTGTGTCTGTCACATTCCCCAACCCCTCTTGCAGATGCTCTTCCTGCACCCGGGTGCCTGTCTCTGTGCTGCTCCTGAGGCCACACCTGTTGCCATCCAGTAGTGACCAGGAATTCACCTTTGTCCGGGAGAAGCAAATGCAGAGTTCACACACTCCCGTACAGGTTTGCTGGCTGAGAATCTAACTCTCCGATTCCAGATGTGTTCGTACCAAGCACTCTCCGATTCCAGGTGTGTTCGTACCAAGGAGAACGTTCGATGTCCGGCATTTATAAACGGTATCAGTGGGTTCTCTTGGGACTCCCAGGCAGCCACACGAGGGAGGGAGCTATTGCCCTGTTACCCCGAGCCAAAGCAAGGCTGTGAGGCAAACACCACAGGCCACATCACACTTGAGCACCGACTCTTGACAGTTGCTCGTTCGTGTGTTAAGAAGAGTTCGGGGTACAGGCATCAGACAGGCCTGATCTCAGCCATGGGACAATAGTGACTGCCCACAATTCGCATATCTAAGCCCAGACTTGCCCATCCGGCCTTCCTTCAGGAACAATGCCCACCTTACAATGCAGCCATGAATGCTAAGTCAGCACGTACATACACAACCAAATTCATTTCAATTGTGCTTTCTACCCCAAGTTAATACAACCAGGCACTATCATTGAGACTGAATAACCAATATTAGAACAGAAGATCAGGCCAGGGATGGTGGTTCAGATCTGTAATCCCAGCACTTTGGGAAGCTGAGGTGAGTGGATCACTTGAGGTCAGGAGTTGCAGACCAGCTTGGCCAACAGGGCAAAACCCCATCTCTACTAAAAATAAATTATCCAGACATGGTGGCACACACCCTGTTACCCCAGCTACTAGGGAGGCTGAGGTATAAGAATCGCTTGAACCTGGAAGTAGAGGTTGCAGTGAACGAACATCGTACTACTGTGCTCCACCCTTCCAGCCTGGGTGACAGACCAAGATTCTAGTAAAAAAATAAAAGGTCGGCCGGGCGCGGTGGCTCAAGCCTGTAATCCCAGCACTTTGGGAGGCCGAGATGGGTGGATCACGAGGTCAGGAGATCGAGACCATCCTGGCTAACCCGGTGAAACCCCGTCTCTACTAAAAAATACAAAAAACTAGCTGGGCGAGTTGGCGGGCTCCTGTTGTCCCAGCTACTCCGGAGGCTGAGGCAGGAGAATGGCATAAACCTGGGAGGCGGAGCTTGCAGTGAGCTGAGATCCGGCCACTGTACTCCAGCCTGGGCGACAGAGCGAAACTCCGTCTCAAAATAAATAAATTAAATAAATAAATAAATAAATAAAAGGTCAAGATGAAAACTGATTGCCAAGGTCCGTGTTCCATATACTTCAAACATCAAGTTCATTAGCTGGTACTTGATCAAGTTGTTGTTTTCTTCATTACAATCTTGTATATCCTTCTAATATGACTCAAAATGTTTACATTTGAGCACACCTCGAGTATAACAAAAAATAAAGTGCCTGTATTTCATAAATGAGCAAGTTCCAGTAAGGCTGCATCCTGCTCTAGTTAATCCTTTGACAACATAAAACTGAGCCATCCTGACACAGCACTGACACATGGTACAAGAATAATGACCTCCAATTAAATCGCTAGATTTAGAGAACACATAAATATAGTTTATCACCAATTCACCAGCGATTAGCAAGAGTTTAAAGGAAGAAAAAGTATCGGGACTGTAACTAGAATAAAGGCAAAAATAAACACGAGAAATTAGTCACATTTAAATCAATACCCTTTCTGTGGGGCCAGTAAGAAAGTATACACAACAGGTGTGCAAGCTGTCATGCTAAGCTGTCACCAAGCTCTCTATGAAGGTGGTAAGAGCGTCCCAAGTCGCAGAGCCTCATCTTCCTATTTAAACGCTAAACAACCAACACCACACTCAGCACGCAGTGAGAACTCTGAAAGCTCAGAGGAACGCATGATGGGATGAAGGGCCCCAGCCCTGCCATCACCCTGCTGCTTATTAAAAATATAAAACAAAGCCCTGCCTTCAAGGTGCTCAGATCTAACTAGTACAAGGTTTTGCTTTTAACTACGAATGATGAAGACTCGCAACAGCTGTGCGAAATGTAAGGCAACCTCATAAGAGAACTTGGCTGAGACTAAACCCAGAGATGGTTTTTTAACCACAGAAGAGGAAAGAACTGAAGAACCTTACAGAACGTTGGCAGCAATTTCTATTTCTCTATGGTAGAACCTGGAATTTACCTTTGAGACAGACTGTCCTTCTGTTCTGAAAAATCAGATTATTCTTGCAATCCTCCATCAGGATTGAAATTCCCAAAGGCATGGAAAACCAAGTACTAATTTTAAAACCCCCCCAAAAAAACTACCTATGATCTTAGATGTGAGATTTAGTATTCTCAAATTCCAAATTTGGAAATATTTTGCACAAAGTCCTTATTTTCCCTGTTGACTTGAAAGCTCTCTATTCTTTTGTCCTAAACATCTTCTTTCTCATCCTTCCAAACAGTATCTGAAGATGAACTTACATATCGTTTTCAATGTTAACAAAGAAGATACTACAATTGTCATCAACTGTTTCTATTCACAACTCTAGGAGGGATTTTGCTACATCGTGAGGAATAACACGAGGCAGTAAATACGCCACGAAGAAAGAACAGTAGAAAGTGGACACATTTCCTGATGAGTGGCGATTTCTCATTGAGCTGCTGACAAAGTTATAATACGGAAAGCTAGACAGCTGCTCTGTTAGCTCTACCTCACTTAAGTGACCGAGTCATTGTTGTTTCGGTTCCCTCTCTCGTCTGGGGATGAGACACACCTCACAGAGCTGTTTATGATTTCAGGAACACACACATCAATGAAGTGACTGTTCCTAAATCGTTGCAAAGGGTATAGTAACCTGCCAAATTTCAACTAGGTTGCAACAAACAACTGTTTCCATCCTACACTCTCCGGTGCCAGCGAGATGGTGCGTTCTGGGATCCCTGCGGGAGCCCTATTCCTGGTGCCATAGAGCACACACACATTTACATCCACATGGTGTACGTATATGGTACACTGTAACACGTGTACATGCATAGAGAGTACACACATCCGAATATGTATAGTGTACATAAGTGCACTACGTGCGTACAGAGTGCACACACATCCAGATCCATGTGGTGTACATGTATAGAGTGTACACACATCCAAATATATATAGTGTACAAACAAGTTCACTACGTGTGTACAAGCATAGAGCATACACACATCCATATAGCAAATGTACATAGGTACGCTAACATGTATGCACATGCATAGCAGTGTACACCCATCTATATACATACAGTGTACACAGGTATACTATAACCTGTATGTACATGCATATGGCATACACATGCACATCCGTATGTACACAGGTATGCTATTTGCTATATGTATACACATGCATATAGCATACATTCTTATCAAATGTAGGTAGGTGCACTACAGCATGCATACACATGCGCAGTGTACACATAGGCACATGTATACAATGTACATCAGTACACTAACGTATAAAGCATATACACATATGCAATAGTGTACATACATATGCAGCATGTATATGTATTAGTGTGTACCTATCCAGAAGTTTATTCAGTGTGCATAGTGTACACGCATGCTTGTGTGCACATATGTATATATACATCTGCAGAAATAATGTGCACATACCCACATGGTGTACGTACACAGGTATGTATATGGCATTAAATACATGCATGTATGTACACATGCAGAACAGATAGGTGTCCAAGTAGTGTGCTTATAACCATAGTGCCCATACACACATATACACGTGTACATGCATGCCTACAGCATGCACGTGTATAGGACACATATGAAGTGTACATACCTATACATTGTAAATACATGCACAGTGGAAATACACGTAGTATGGGTACACCACATACAAACATGTACATTTATACAGTACACATATACCGAGACCCAGAACGGGTCAGGAGTATTAACACTGCGGAAAGGCTTCCAGTTCTACCTAAGTGAATTTTTTTTCAAACAAAAACAGTGGGAAGGGCACAACCACTTTCCCTCAGAGCTCTGGGCCTGACCGTGGAAGTTCAGAGGTTTCCTAATGCAGTACACATCAGGAATGACTCACGAAGAAGCGCTCCTTAAAAATTAAAAATGTGTCCTCATGTTTTGGCCTTTGAGACAAAGCCTCTTATTTAATCGAGTTCTGACTGAATTTGACTCACAGTGCTCTGGCAGATTCTTCATTTTCTGGTGAGACAGATGAATGTCCCAGGGTGAGGGCAATGCCAGACCTTTCAGGGTCAGCTATTCGAGGAGCTATGTCTGGCAGAACACAATCCAACACCATAGTAGGATCCCCCAGCCAGCCACTTAGACACTTTCGGGTACTTACTCTGTCTGCTTGTTTCCCTTTTTTGAATTCAGCTGGGGGGGGGGGCGAGAAACAAAAAATCAAAACCAAAATCAAACAGCCCAAGTGTTTGTGTGTCTGAAAAGTTAATACATCCACATCCAACTTTCTAAATGAGTCACGGCAGGTATGATGGTCACCGAACAGTGGCCACTGTTGACAAAATACAAAGTCTTCTGCAAACAAGAACGAGTTTCTAGGAATACAAAAGTCAAGGGAATTTACTTCACATATTAAAGCTGTCAAGGGTGCTCATCAAAAGTGTACTTAGAGGTTTTCCTTTCAAGTTATTTTTGAAGATTTTTAAGTTGCAATACTGAAAAGCCTCTGGGAAAAGAAAGGATACAGGTATCTGGAAGATTTCTACTAAATGATTTTCATGTCTTTTTGATAAAGTTAAATAAGGTCAGCCTTGAAGTCATGGGTTCCACTACTCTGAGGCTGTGGATGGAATCCACACCACCACCAGACAATTGAATAAACAGGAAGGCTGCACACACAGGACACAGGCAGTGAGCCAGCCTGACTACTTGTCAGCTTCTGGGTCAGTTCTACCCAGTTCTGCCCAGGCCCCACTGGAGATGCAAACCTGCCCTTTAGAAGCCTTCAATCCCCGCCTTTCAAAATCTAATCCTCTTCAACTGAGGCCCGAGTCCAAAAATCTACTGACATCTTAGCACCTGTTAGGCCAGCTGTCCCCCAGCCTTTTCGGCACCAGGGATGGGTTACATGGAAGACAATTTTTCTGGGGGGTGGTTTTGAAATGCAACTGTTCCACCTCAGGTCAGGCATCGGATCCTCATAAGGAGCACCTCCGAGATCCCTCACATGCAGTTTACGATAGGGTCCCAGCGCCTAGGAGAACACACAGCTTATGATAGGGCCCCAGCGCCTAGGAGAACATGCGGCTTACGAGAGGGTCCCCGCGCCTAGGAGAACAGGTATTAAATGAGTTGGCAAACCAAAATCCACCCGATCTACCACTCCAAAACAAACATACACCACTGCCCAATACTGATGTGAGCCAAAAACATGGAAGTCCTGAGGGCCCACACTGACCACAGCCAGACACCACTTCTGCAAGAAGCAAGCACGTGCCTAAAGATCACCTGTGATGACCCAGGAGAGCAGCTTTGAGCAGAGACCAACGTGAAGGAGAGGCACAGGGCCAGGGTGCTGGGTGTGCCGGTCTTTGTGACCTCACTGAGATTGCTGACCTCTGGCCCTTGGTGTCCGTCCTATGGAGGAGGTAGCCCCCAAATCCCTGCCTCCCTTCAGCACTGACTGACGCGGTCCTGAAGTCTCCCCAGGGCTGAGACTGCTTCTAAATCCTGTTAGCTGCACACCCACATAAAAAACAAAAAACAAAATATCAAGTATGCAGACAGGAAAAGAAAAATATGTGAATCCTCCCTTATTCAACAGGTATTTAAAAAGTAACAGGAAAGTTGTGATAGTCTTTAAACAACCACCAGCTATCACGTCCTGTTGAAATGTTTTAGCTAATCAGGAACACCTTTACCAAGCACCTGTGTGTTCAGGAAATCAGTTGACAGGTCCCAAATAACCTCGGAGCTTACAACCTGACCCCCACTCACGCGCATCACCTCTCCAGAGGAACGAGCCCTGGACACCTTTCAAATGGTGAGGAACAGGAACAAGGGTAGCTTTCCCTCAATACCACAAAACAAGCTCGACCCCGAGGAGCCCGGAGAACAGCGACGTTTGTTTAGATGCTTTCCCACTGACCTTGTCAGAGCCAACGTTCCCATCCCACACCGCCCAGTGTTTAACTCTCCCTGGGATACCAGCAGCCGTCAACCCTCAACAAGCTGGAAACAGAGGCCAAGCTGACAGGAGGCCTCTCTCCATTCCCTACTGAATTCGCTCAGGACACGGATGTTCCCAAACACATACGGCCCCGGGTATTCCACACCTGGAGAACATTCAAACAACAGACGCTGCAAAGACGTTCCCCTAAAGAGAAAGTCAGTTTCTAACTTCCCTTAGGGAAAAATAGGAGACCCAGAACTTTCCAGAAAATCAAGTGTGGGAGGAAGCCACTCACCTCTGGCACTTCCTAAACCTGCCTTCCCGCAGGTGCTCAGGGATGTCCCCGCGACAGCCCCGTCCACCCAGGACGGCAGCAGGCCTCAGGCAGCCAGCACCTGGGCAGCTGGTGAAGGAACCCCAGGGTGAAAACGTCATCCCAGGCTCCACTTCCCAGAGCCCCTCAGCAAGAAAAACAGAGGCGGGACAGAACCGAGGGCTGATTCGAGGCTGGGGAGCCACAGACCCGCACAGCTCAATCATCAGACATGCTCTTCTGTGGACAGAGCCCAGGGAGAGACCAGCACAGAGACCCTCGTGCCGACTCCACGGGCCAGCGTCCTCCAGGGCTGCAAGTTTGTGATCACAGCTTCAGAATTTGGTTCCAGAATCTTCCAGAATCAAAGACACACCAAACTGTAAAGCTGCCAGGACAGCAGGGCCCAGGAGCAGGCTCAGGGGAGGACCAGGTAGAAACCCCACACACAGCACACACGTGTGCATGCTTGCTCCACACATGCCACCCCTTCACCCAATACTATACACGCAAACGTATGTATGCACTCCATACACACCCTCAAATACACTCACCAAATATGATGCGTGTACACACTCCACACACACCCTCAAATACATACAACACACATGAACATGCTCACTGCGCCCACACCTGCTAAATACACTCACCACACACGCACAAACGTGACACACCTGCACACTCATTCCAGACATCACACCCCTCACCAAGTACACAGGTGCACACATCCCCAAGTCCAGAACCTGCAGACTCCACAAGCTTTGGTTTCCCCACTGTTTCTCTCATCACATGAGATCCACACACAGGTGTCATTTACTGACATCTAACACCCGGGGAGGCCCTTAGACAGAACTGCAGTCACAAGTAGCCTTCATTCAGGCATTCATCACCAGCCTCCTGAAGCCACCTCCTGTCCCCACGGGGAGCGGGGGCCGAGACCGGAGACGTCACTGGGCTTACAGATCCCCAGGCTGGCAACCCAGCGAAATCAGGAGGGCTCAGCCACGGCCCTGGAGGGAGATGGGTACTGGGCTCAGGTATGTGGAACATGAGTCCTCATTTCCGTACAGTGTCATCTACGACAGCGTCAGGTGAAAGCCAGTGGTTTGGCATTCCTGGGATAGACAGTCCTGGAATTACAAGGGAAGCTTTTTACTCCTCCCCTCTGAACACATGAGGTCCAAGGTCCCCTCACATCTAACACTGGGAATCCGAATCGGTGACTCCTTGTCCACCTGAGGACCACCCAAGAGGATCCACACACCTGCTACAACAGCAGCACCGCACCTGGTCTGCAGGGGAGCAAAGCAAATCCCACCTTTATGAATAAAACTGGATTACCCCGACACTGGCAGCCTGCAGTGTGTATATCGTCAAGCCCCCACATCTGCGCCACCTGCAAGAGGAACACAAGCCCTTAGTCCCGGGCTCTCAGGACAGCCTGTGAGGTGGATGCTGGCACCCTTCTCATCTCCCAGTGGAGAGGAGAGAAGGCCAGGGTCAGGACTGGTGTATCAGGAGTGTCGGGGTTCAAACCCCATCTGCCTCACAAAGCAGCCCTTATCGTTCAAGTGACTTCTATCATCAGTCTTAAAATGTACCACACTTACCAGCAATTCTGACTGCTGTTCCTTGGGACGTCATAAGCAAACATTTTGTTAGAAAGATTTTGCCAAATCTGCTTTCAAAATCCTGTTATGAAATGACTAATGAAAATTTGAGCAATGAAATAAAGCACATAGTTAAATGAATCCCAAAATGACTATCGCGAAGGAAGCTTTAACTTGAAGTGAAAAATATCCTCTAAATGACATCAGCCAGAATTATCTTCAATCATTACTGATCCCATATGCTTCATGAATTATACATCATCTCAGATATGAACTTAAAACCATTAGCTGAATGCACATTTCAGCGCAACCAAAGTTCTGCTATAATAAGCAGCACAGGCGTGTCTGGAGAGGATTTTAATTGGGACTACAAACGATGCGCACGATCGTGGTAAGAGGTTTCATGCTGGCTGTTTTCCAAGGTGCGACACAGAGAAACACCACTAACCTCAAAGACACCTGCTGCTTTGTAATGAGATGAGAGACGGTGTGGACGGACTACTGTCAATATTTGAAAAGGAGAAACAATGCAAGGAAAGAATCGTATCAGCTTCCCTTTACATTGTTAGAAAAAACCGATTTTTCTTTTGGGATGATTTAAAAAGAAAATGACATTTCTGGATTTTTTTTTTTTTTTACTTTTCTTTCTGAGACAGGGTCTTGGCTCTGTCGCCAAGACTGGAGGACAGTGGAGCAATCGCAGCTCACTGCAGCCTTAAGTGATCTTCCCACCTCAGCCGCCAGAGTAGCAGGGACCACAGGCACGCACCACCACACTCAGCTCACTTTTCTGTTATACAGATGGGGTCTTGCTATGTTGTCCAGGCTGGTCTTGAACCCCTTGGCCTCAAGTGATCCTCCTGCCTTGACCTCCCAAAGATTTAGCCTAAGCGACCATGTCTTATTGGAAAATAGACATTAGAGCAAATGCATTTCTGTAAGATTTTCTACCTCTTTTCACTGGGGAAAAAGGTAACTTGCCTCGAAGGGTCGAGACAAAGCCGTTACTGCAGACAAGAGCGCTGTGCATCCCAGGAACCGCTACACCACGAGGCACGGCCGTGCACCCTGGACTCAGGAGAAACACACGAGGCTAGCACAGGCCTATGCTGGCCCTCTCCAGAAGCAGGCCTATCCTTCCTCCTCTCCTCAGCCCCCTCTCCCTTCAGGCCTCAGTGGCTGCTGACAGGGGAGAGGCCACAACTAGAGGAGGCTCTCAACTCCACCAGGGACAGGAGCCCCGGACGCTGGGGACTCAACTGCTGCCCTCCGCGCCCACCTCCTTCTGGTCCAGCCTTCTCAGGAGCCAGGCGTGGCCACTTTGACCCTCTTTCCCTTCTGTGGTTCCTACAAAAACCAGTCCAGCGAGCCCAGGCTGCCTCACACTCCAGGGTCACCCGGCACAGGCCCCCTCCATGACCTTATCCAAGCTCCTGGGGCCAGAAGGGTCTTGCAATATTTCACTTTCCAGTTGAGCATCCCCAGCCTGAAATCCAAAGTGCTCCGAAGAGCATTTCCTTCCAGTGTCATGAGGAAGTTCGGAATGTTTCAGGTTTCGGAACATTTTGGAGTAGGGACTCTCAACCTTAATTTAAACCTCTTCAAGGAAGCCACACACTGAAGCCCCCGATGTCCACCCTACACAATCCCAGCACACCCTCTGAAGTCCTCAGCAACAGATTTTCTGTCTTCAAAAATAACCACAAGTCACAAACTCACACGCAATCACAGAAGGGGGCTGTGGACACCCGCACAGACGATGAAATTTAACTGCCACATTTTTACCTGGGTAATTTAAAGTCATTCCTCAAAACACACCTGTTTCACTGAGTTGCATTTTAAGGTGAACACACACAAATCATTTCAGGGAAACAAACGTCACTTTGGGCTGCGTGTGGTTTCTTGACTCCCGTGAATAACTCAGCGTTCACCTCACTTCTGGATAAGGGAGAAGATGCAAAGAAATCTGTTAAAACAAAGACATGAAAACACGTTTAAGAAGGGTTTGAAAGGTTCCTCCTGTCCCCCTGGAGGGGAGACGAGGACACCTGGAAAGCTCACGGGGGACAGGAGCACAGCCTCCTCGGTGTGCCATGGACGCCGCCTCGCCAAGGGGAGAGGATGATGCCTGGAAGACTCACAGGGGTGGGAGCACAGCCTCCTCAGTGCTTTCTACACTCAGCAGCTTCAGAAATTCCCGTAGAAGCAGAACACATGAGAACTGAGACTGGAACACCCCCAAAGAAAGGGGACGAGGGGTCAAAAAAAGCATTCGATCATTACCAAGGAGCGCGGGCACGAAGCCGCTTCAAAGACCGTGTGAGAAGTCACTCACAGGCGTTTCAGAAAATAAGGGTAGCGCGAGATTGCTCGATCAGCTCAAACAGGCTGCCGTCCCTCAGGCCATGAAGTCCCTGAGATGAGCCTCTCAGTGAGCAGAAGTCACTCGCATCTCTGCCAGAGAAAGTCCTACAAGCCGACACATAACCTCATGAAACCTGGGCTTCAGCCCGTCGACAACAGTGAGTCTGACACGGTACATCCCTCCAGATGGTTAAAGACCCCAGGGGTTCATCAGACAACCTCGAAGGGCTGTGTCTGTCCAGCCCCTTTTCCAAGTTCTGGATGATTTTTCCTAATGTACTATAAGCAGCATGTTCCAGTAGAGACGTCATTAACTGGCTCTGGGTCCTCTTAATTTTGAAATTAGAAACACACTTGGCCAGGCACGGTGGCTCATGCCTGTGATCTCAGTACTTTGGGAGGCTGAGGCAGCTGGACTGCTTAAGTCCAGGAGTTCGAGTCCAGCCTGGGCAACATTGCAAAACTCCATCTCTACAAAAAATACAAAAATAAGTCAGGCATGGGGACACGTGGAACATGTGCCTGTGGGTCCTGGCTACTCAGGAGACTGAGGCAGGAGGATCGCTTGAGCCTGGGAGGTTGAGGCTGTAGTAAGCCGTGCTCACACCACTGCCTGGGCAACAAAAAGGTTTTTTTTTGCCTGTCTCAAAAAAACCAGAGAGAAAAAGAATTATATACCTGACTCGGCCAAAATAAAAGAGGCCTTGTGGAACCACCTGAAACACAGCTGCAAATTCTGGCAGGGCCTCCCCTGGCTTGATTTGTGGTGAGTGTAGGACCGCTCTGAAGGATAGGACCCCAGGCACCTTCCGAGACTAGACCTTACAGTACAACTTCCCTTCGCGGGACGGAACACTGGCCTTGGAGCCTGGGACACCCTGGGGCAGTGCCACCATCCCGAGGCCGCCATGGTACAAGGAGGCCCTACCATCATGAAGCCTGGGACGTCCGTCAGAGCAGTGCCACCCACCTGAGGTCGCCATGCCAGGGGAGCCTGGACATCATGAAGCCTGGGACATCCTGGGGCAGTGCCACCAACCCGAGACCGCTGTGACACAAGGGGGCCCTGGTGCCACTGACAGGCTGCACAGCAGGTCCAAGCCCAGGCCAGGAGTGAAGAGGCCCCACATCCTTTCCATCCCTCCAGCTGAGTCCACAGACGTCTTGGAGCAGAAATGCATCAGCCTCAATGTCCACGGGTAAGTTTTTGGACACAGAATCTGGAAGCATGAAAGATGGTCCTGGGCTGGTTGGTTGCCGGCTCGGACCTGTCCTCTTTCCACACAAAACCTGGCTCACACCAAGCAGCGTCTAAGTCCTGGAAGACCTGCTGAACACAAGTGCAGTTACACAGCGGAGAAACTGGAGGGGGCCGGGCTGTGCTCCAGTGGCACCAGCATTTCTCAGGAAGACCCCGGACATTACAGGGTCCAGGACAAGGGCTTCTTGGGATTCAGGGCATGGAACAAGAACCCATTCCCGGTCCTGTTGAATATGAATCGGCTAAGGGCCGATTCCCTCGGAGGACTGAGCACCGCCCCACAACACCTTGGTATGGGTATGTTATTACATACGTTGGTATGGGTATGTTATTACCCATACCAAGGTAATAACAAGCCCGTTACCAGCAGGAGGCTGGTGATGAAGATGTGAGGACCATTTGAGCACGAGGGATCCTGACAGATCATCCCTGGCACCGAGCAAGGGGCGGACAGTACCCCCTGTTCCTGACGCATCAGCCCTGGCACTGAGCGAGGGGTGGCAGCATGGCCTGTGCCCCTGTAGATGCAGAGGGATGTGAGGGGGGCACAGGCTGGGCTTTGAGGTTAACTCAACCACCTGCACTTGCACTTCCGTTCCACAGGCAGCATTAGGGCTCACCTTGCCCCCGGGCTGCACTTTTTTCTGCTTATGAGTCGTGCTCGCTTTACATGGACAGGCATAGCTATAATAACGGTTCCCTGATTATTTCGCTGCCTACATGAACGGCTTTCAGAATTCACTTCCATCCTTAGGAAAGGGGGCCAACACCAGGCTGTCTCCCTTAAGATGCCATGTCTCATATGGGGAAAAAAAATCAAGAGAAATCAAATAAAGGCCATAAAATACATCAGTTTCAACACTAAAATTTAATAGTACGCTTTAAATTGAAGACGAGTTAAGTCAAATTTCCAAACCTCTGAAAGCACGGTTACTGGGAGGGAATGGTTTGCAACACACAAAGGCAGCTCTGTAGAAGGGCCCAGGCTGGATGAAGCTCAAACGTCAGTGCAAGGAGAAAGTCTGAACAAACTCTCTCCTGCCCTGCTGCTGCCCTCTTCCAAAACACACTGGTTATCTGTCAGTTTAGAACAAGGCCTAGGGAGGTGGGAGGCAGGCCTGGGAGGGTCACCTAGCATCCAAGCTCCTCACCCACACAACCGCACCAGGCTGAGCTGAACGGCACACACAAAGACGACTAATTCTCCCCAGAAAGAAGACGGAAGGCAGCACACTGCCACGCCAGGCGCCCTGCAGACGAGAAGATTGAAGGGAGCCAGAGGGACCTTTAATCTTGCTTGCATGGTGGAGGGAGGGGAATAATGCCACTCACTTGAGTGTTGCACAATTCTTTCTAGCACTGAATGGCAGAAAACAAAAATTATAGATGCTTCCTCAAATAAATGTTTCTGAAGAACTGAACATAAATTATATTCAGGAAAGAGCATTCTGAATGCCTCAAGTGCTTCTGTTTTCAATAATCCCAGAGTAATTCTGTAAACCCGGGAATCAGTCTCACCGAACCCCAGGATCACGGCCCAGGTGACGTGGGCACACACATCCTGAAGCTCCAATGCTCAACTAAAGTGGGGCGAGTGAAAATGATCCTGGGCATAATTGACACGGACACAGGAAGGTGGCTGAGCCCCAAACCCCTAAACTAGGAAGACCAGCGTCCTTCAGGGGCCTCACCTCTGTCCTTTCCCAGCCTCTGGGAACCACCACTCTGCTCTCTACTGACACCAACGCCCCTCCAAGGTACAACACCAGGAAGATCATCATTTAAAACTGA
The DNA here is from genome assembly GCF_007565055.1 of Rhinopithecus roxellana. Classification (NCBI taxonomy): domain Eukaryota; kingdom Metazoa; phylum Chordata; class Mammalia; order Primates; family Cercopithecidae; genus Rhinopithecus; species Rhinopithecus roxellana. Next base: position 3,303 of record NW_022142305.1, on the reverse strand, counting down.
GGAACGTGGCTGAACAAAGCTGTCAGGAGATTTTAATCACCAACACCACTAGTTACATGACCCAAAGATGATTAAAATCCCAGGCCCTTAAAGACTGAATGTTATCTATACTTAAATGCATTTAATCACCATATTGGGGGGTTATTCCTTTGTTTTGCTGCAAATAAATCCAACTGCTGTAAAAGGAAAAGGCAATTTGTTAACGAAGCTTCTTGGAGTGTCTCAACAGGCCTCGAGGTAGGATAAACGGCAGGACTTCCTGGCAGAAACGCTCAGCTCTGAGGTCAGGTGGAGTTCTTGAGCACCAACCAAGGCAAAATAAGGTCGAAGACCACACCACACTTTCCTCAATCACATCTTCATTCCACGTTTCCTTCTATTTCTCACGACTTCACTGGGAGAAATTGCACTGAAAGAAAATGGAAACACACACATACATAGGAGACCCTGCAGATGCTGAGAATGGGTGCAGCTGTCACAGTCCGAATGTCCTTTCAGGGCCATCTGACCTGGCTGGGATCCAAGTATCCAAGTGTAGGATTTTATGTCAGACCCGAGAAGCCAGGATTACAGCCACTGAATGGCAGTTTTCCATCCCACGGCAACCGGCCTTGCTAGGGGCTTCCTCGGGGACCACCGACTTCACACCACCACCCCTCAACTACTTCAACTAGCCTACATCATGGCAGAGGCCTCTCCAGGCAGACCAGCCCTGCCCTAGTCCTGCTTCATGGCACATCCTCCAGGCAAACGTCCTTGGCCTCCTCCGGGAGGCTGTGCTCGGAAGGTGCCCTCATTTACTTCTGTGGCTCTGAGACATTTCACTAGAGCCCGACACAATTCTTCCTGTTCACATAATATTGAGTTAACAGATTTTTAGGAGTCAATTTTCACTGGGAAAAACACCATTTCAGGAGCTCCAATGACCACAATGAAAATGTTTTTATCTCCCCTTACGTGACATCGGCAACGCCAGGTCCAGGAAACGTTCTGGATCTCAGAGAATGGCATATCCACTCCTAGTAAGTCTTGGTCTTGTTTCACAAGCTATCAAATGCTGCGCAGAAGCAGGAAAAACCCCACAACGTGGCAGGGAGGGGCGACCAGCGTGAGTTCTAAGGCCAGACCACCCGAGTCTGCTGACAGCAGTGGCAAGGGGCAAACAGAGCAGGGTCTAAGGCCAGACCGCCCGGGTCCCGCTGACAGTGTGGCTTCAGGAGTTTCCTAAACCCTCTGCTCTCCAAGGTTCATGTCAGAAAAATTGCAGTGATAACCGTGTCCACCTCGTTTAAATATATACATATATATACATTATCATACATATACACACATATATATATATATACACACATATATACACATATATATATACACACACACATATATATACACACACACCCTAAACCTACAGCCCTATAAAGGTCATTAATCCTAGTTATCCTCAAGGCATTGAGCGATCAATAATGAGCCGTCCCCCTTGCTGCTGACCTGCCTCAGCCCCACCCTCCGGAAACCCCGCATCCACACCAGCCACACAGGATGAGGCCAGGGAAGGAGCACGACTGTGTCTTGGGAACTTAAACTCTGGAAGCTGAGTTAAATCAGTGCCGCTCAAATCTTGTCACCAACTCTCTTGTTAAATTGGGAGATTCCATCTCTGGGGATCTTGAAGGAACTTGAGGCTCTACATTGAGTGAGGTGAGCACTCGGGCTGCAATGAGACGGCAGGGAAAGCAACCGAATCTGGGGTCGCAGCTGCCTGAGGCTTGGGTCCCACCGGGAAAGTGGCACCAGGGCCCTCAGGACAGTGGCGGAGGTCCCAGCAGGGCAAGTCCCAGCTCAGAGACTCATGGACCCAAAGATTGCTCCAGGGCCAGGAGGGGCTGCTGCGCTGACAGCCACGAGGCAGGCAGCCTTCGAGCTCCTCCAGCTGCCATCCTGCAGGCAGGGAGGACAGTGCCCAGACCACCCCGGGGCTCCCCCAGCCTGCCAGGCTGGTACTCTTACTCCAGCCACTGACAAGGGTCCCCATGTTCCAAGCTAGGTTGAAACAGCGCCTCAGGCTTCGGAGCACATGCACCCCCCTGCAGGGCCACTCCTACCCAACACCCGGGGATGGCTATTCCCACACATCCCCAACTCACAGCAAAACTTAAAAATGAAAGTCGGAAGATACAGCCAGGAAACCAATGCTCAAGAAGCAACTCCAGGGTGACTCTTCCTAGAGCTATTGCTACTGAACATCTTTAAAAACATTTCCAGGGTGACTTCCTACAGCTATTGTTGTTGAAAATCTTTAAAATTCTTCATTTCAAATTAGCTTTTATTACACTGTCTTCCCTATTCTACCAAGACTCTAGAAAATAAAACTACTACAAATTCCAATTCTATCTTATAGCAAGTTAGAAATACACGTTTCCTCAAAGGATTCTACGTGTTTCCTTGGCAATATCCTTTCCATGCCCCATACTACTGCCCGCAACAGGGAAGGCTTTTCCAACCCAACCTAACCCAACCCAACCCAACGGCCCTGAGACAGGCCCCTAACGAATCATCTACAAACTCTTGAGACACGCTTGCCCTGAAAAATCATCTGCAAACTCCATCTTCCATTGAAAACAGTACAGAAAATGAGCATATTACCACTTTTTAAAAATTTCTGGAAAGTGGACAGTGTTCAGTTCTGTGAATTTCGGCACAAATATTCCCATAATCATCATCACACAAGCAGAACAGTCCAACACCCCCAAACCCACTCACGGGGCCTCATAAGCATACCCTCCCATTCCCAGCAACCAACCTCTGTGTTCTCCCATCCCCCGGGTCTGTCTTTTGCGAGTGTTGTGGCAAAACACTCGCAAAATCACGATTTCCTGGGCATCGTGCTTGGAGGTGCACCCAGGGTGTCCTGTGATCAACAGCCAGGCCTCGGGGCTGCTGGGTATTTATTATTCCACGTATGGCTGTGGCACATTGTAACCTGTTTGGGCAACTATAGACAGCGCTATTAACATCTGGGCACAGTTTTTCCTAAACATCAGCTTCTGTTTCTCTGGGGTAAATACCCAAGATTAGGGTCACCGGGCCCCACTTTTGTGTGAGTTCAGTTTTGTAAGAAACTGCGAAGCTGTCTGCACCGTGCTGAACCCCAGCATCGCACAGGAGTCCCGACTGCCTGTCCTCACCAGCACCTGGGGCTGTCGGAAGACCTTAGGCGCGCGCCAGCAGGGGTGGTGAACAAATTCACTGCGGCTTCGGTGCACACTCGGTGCAACCAGTCACGCTGAAGGTCATTTCAGATGC
>NW_022142304.1:0-2713 GCF_007565055.1 Rhinopithecus roxellana | reverse complement strand
CCCCCCCTCGGCTATTGGGAGCCACCTGGCAGGGGGGTGCCCTCACCCCCCGCCTGGTGGGGACCAATAGCCGCCCCCTCTCCCCCCCTCGGCTATTGGGAGCCACCTGGCAGGGGGGTGCCCTCACCCCCCGCCTGGTGGGGACCAATAGCCGCCCCCTCTCCCCCCCTCGGCTATTGGGAGCCACCTGGCAGGGGGGTGCCCTCACCCCCCGCCTGGTGGGGACCAATAGCCGCCCCCTCTCCCCCCCTCGGCTATTGGGAGCCACCTGGCAGGGGGGTGCCCTCACCCCCCGCCTGGTGGGGACCAATAGCCGCCCCCTCTCCCCCCCTCGGCTATTGGGAGCCACCTGGCAGGGGGGTGCCCTCACCCCCCCTGGTGGGGACCAATAGCCGCCCCCTCTCCCCCCCTCGGCTATTGGGAGCCACCTGGCAGGGGGGTGCCCTCACCCCCCGCCTGGTGGGGACCAATGCCGCCCCCTCTCCCCCCCCGGCTATTGGGAGCCACCTGGCAGGGGGGTGCCCTCACCCCCCGCCTGGTGGGGACCAATAGCCGCCCCCCTCCCCCCCTCGGCTATTGGGAGCCACCTGGCAGGGGGGTGCCCTCACCCCCCGCCTGGTGGGGACCAATAGCCGCCCCCTCTCCCCCCCTCGGCTATTGGGAGCCACCTGGCAGGGGGGTGCCCTCACCCCCCGCCTGGTGGGGACCAATAGCCGCCCCCTCTCCCCCCCTCGGCTATTGGGAGCCACCTGGCAGGGGGGTGCCCTCACCCCCCGCCGTGCACAGGTCTTCTGGGTGCTGAGTGTAGGGCCTCCATAGGGGCGTTGAGCTCTGTCATGCTAGATTTCAGGGTGTCTGCCTCATGGTCATCTGACTCACCAACAGAGACCCTGTGGCCAATTCAAACTAGCAGGAACAGTTGGTCTTTGGCAACAGGGATACCTTAGAGCTGAGCTGCCACTCACCCTGAGATGGTCCCATGACACCCACTGTCTGGGTCAAAATTGGGGCAGGGCTGGTGTCCTGAACTGCTTTCAATGTGGATCATAATAGCCAGGGGGGAAGAGGGGTTGCTATTACACACCGCATATCGTGGGGGGTGCCTCAACCCTCTGCGATGTGGATCGTAAGAGCCAATTACTCCTCCCTGCAATGTGTGTCCATTATTAGCAGTCCTTTTGTTCAGGATATTAGGAACAATTTCACAGGGTGTACACAGCCTGCGACAGGAGAACGAACACCATCCTCTGCCACCTCCGATATGAGCAACCATATCACACAATGGGTGTACACTTTTTGGGAGATTTGGGGTATGTCGTCCTGTGTTTCCCTGAATATTCCGAAAATATCACGGGCAGCTGTGCACCCACTGCTGTCTTGGCAGGAACATCATACTTTACCTACTGGAAATTAGGAGCAGTATGACAGACTGGGTGTCAACCACTGTCATATTGGAAGTATATCATGCTCTCCCCGACAAGTTATGAGGAACAATATCACGGAGGGGTGTGTACCTTCTCTGGTAGTGGGAGAATATCACATCTCTCTTCCTTTAGATGACAGGAACAATATCACAGGTTGGGTGTACCCCCCGTTGTTTTTGGAAGCAATATCATTCCTCTCTTCTTCTAGATTTTACGATTCATATCACAGGCAGGGTGTACACCCTTGTTATATTGGATGGAATCTCATCCTCTTTCAACCTGTATCTTTAGAACAATATCCCATGGGGCTGTCCATCCCTTCAAAATTGGTACTGAGACATCTTCTCCTTTCCTGGATATAAGACAATATCACAGGAGGGTGTACACCCCTTGCAATGTTGGTAGTAATATCACCTCTCCCCTGTGGTTATTAAGGACAAATCCCAGGGTGTCTGTACGGTTCCTAGTTTGTTGGGAGTAATATCATCCATTCACCCCCTGGATAAGAGGAACCAATCATGGAAGAGGTGTCCACCCCCTTCGATATTGTCAGCCATGTCATCTTCTTCCCGCCTGGATATTAGGAATGATACCCCAGGGTTTGTGGCGGTGTACACCCACTGCGATATCAAAAGTGAAATCAGCCTCTTTCCCGCTGGATATTAGGAACTATATCACAGTGTGTGGTGCACCTTCTGGGATATGTGAGAGTACTATCAGCCTCCACCCCCGCTGCATATTAGGAACAATATACAGGGGGCAGGGTAGTAACACCCCTGGGATATTGAGAACATATACTTCTCTTTCCCCGTACATTAGGAACTACATCACAGGGGTCTGTACACCTTCAGCGATATTGGGATTCATGTTATCCTCTCCCACTGAATGTCAAAACAATATCACAGAGGGTGTACATCCCCTGCGATATGGCCAGTAATATCATCGTCTCTACCTTTGGATACTAGGAACAACATCACAGAGGGTGTGAACACTGCCCCTGCAATATTGGGCATGTTATCCTTCTTTCCCTGGATATTAGAAACGATATCCCTGGTGGAGGGAGGTGGAGTACTTAAGACAACATGACTGGGTGGGTGTACCCCCCTCCGATATTGGGAATAGTATCCTCTCTTCCCTAGCATATTAAGAACAATATCACAGGGGGATTGTACACCCACAGTCCCTGCGTTATTGGGAGCATAGCTCTTCTCCCCTCTCGATATAAGGAACAATATCCAGAGTGGTGTACATCCCCTGCGATATTGGGCATAGTGTCATCGTCTCTCCAA
>NW_022142303.1:0-12701 GCF_007565055.1 Rhinopithecus roxellana | reverse complement strand
CCGGTGGGACCAATAGCCGACCCCGCTCCCCCCCTCGGTATTGGGAGGCCACCTGGCAGGGGGGGTGCCCTCACCCCCCGCCTGGTGGGGACCAATAGCCGCCCTCTCCCCCCCTCGGCTATTGGGAGCCCCCTGGCAGGGGGTGCCCTCACCCCCCGCCTGGTGGGGACCAATAGCCGCCCCCTCCTCCCCCCCCCCTCGCTATTGGGAGCCACTGCAGGGGGGTGCCCTCACCCCCCGCCGGTGGGACCAATAGCCCGCCCCCCTCTCCCCCCCCCGGCTATTGGGAGCCACCTGGCAGGGGGGTGCCCTCACCCCCCGCCTGGTGGGGACCAATAGCCGCCCCCTCTCCCCCCCTCGGCTATGGGACCCACCTGGCAGGGGGTGCCCCACCCCCGCCTGGTGGGGACCAATAGCCGCCCTCTCCCCCCTCGGCTATTGGGAGCCACCTGGCAGGGGGGTGCCCTCACCCCCGCCGGGTGGGGACCATAGCCCCCCCCCCTCTCCCCCCTCGGCTATTGGGAGCCACCTGGCAGGGGGGTGCCCTCACCCCCGCCTGGTGGGGGACCAATAGCCGCCCCCTCCCCCCCCTCGGCTATGGGAGCCACCTGGCAGGGGGGTGCCTCACCCGCTTGGGTGGGGGGTGAGGGGGGTGGGGGGGGTGGGGGTGGGGGGGGGGGGGGGGGTGGATCAATTCTGTGGGCCTGGTCGGGGGGGGTGTTGGGGCCACGGTTAGTGGGGCCTGGGGGTTCGGGGTTGTGGGGGGGCCGGGCGGCAGGGGGGTGCCCTCACCCCCCGCCTGGTGGGGACCAATAGCCGCCCCCTCCCCCCTCGGCTATTGGGAGCCACCTGGCAGGGGGGTGCCCTCACCCCCCGCCTGTGTGGGACCATAGCCGCCCCCTCTCCCCCCCTCGGCTATTGGGAGCCACCTGGCAGGGGGTGCCCTCACCCCCGCCTGTGGGGACAATAGCCGCCCCTCTCCCCCCCTCGGCTATTGGGGCCACCTGGCAGGGGGTGCCCCTCACCCCCGCCTGGTGGGGACCAATAGCCGCCCCCTCTCCCCCCCCTCGGCTATTGGGAGCCACCTGGCAGGGGGTGCCCTCACCCCCCGCCTGGTGGGGAACCATAGCCGCCCCTCTCCCCCCCGTCGCTATTGGGAGCCACCTGGCAGGGGGTGGCCCTCACCCCCGCCTGGTGGGGACCAATAGCCGCCCCCTCTCCCCCCCTCGGCTATTGGGAGCCACCTGGCAGGGGGGTGCCCTCACCCCCCGCCTGGTGGGGACCAATAGCCGCCCCCTCTCCCCCCCTCGGCTATTGGGAGCCACCTGGCAGGGGGTGCCCTCACCCCCGCCTGGTGGGACCAATAGCCGCCCCTCTCCCCCTCGGCTATGGGAGCCACCGGCAGGGGGGTGCCCTCACCCCCGCCTGGTGGGGACCAATAGCCGCCCCCCTCCCCCCCTCGGCTATTGGGAGCCACCTGGCAGGGGGGTGCCCTCACCCCCGCCTGGTGGGACCAAGCCGCCCCCTCTCCCCCCCTCGGCTATTGGAGCCACCTGGCAGGGGGGTGCCCTCACCCCCGCCTGTGGGGACCAATAGCCGCCCCCTCTCCCCCCCGCTATTGGGAGCCACCTGCAGGGGGTGCCCTCACCCCCCGCCTGGTGGGGACCAATAGCCGCCCCCTCCCCCCCCTCGGCTATTGGGAGCCACCTGGCAGGGGGTGCCCCACCCCCCCGCCTGGTGGGGACCAATAGCCGCCCCCTCTCCCCCCCTCGCGATTGGGAGCCACCGGGCAGGGGGGTGCCCTCACCCCCCGCCTGGTGGGGACAAATAGCCGCCCCCTCTCCCCCCCTCGGCTATTGGGAGCCACCTGGCAGGGGGGTGCCCTCACCCCCCGCCTGGTGGGGACCAATAGCCGCCCCTCTCCCCCCCTCGGCTATTGGGAGCCACCTGGCAGGGGGTGCCCTCACCCCCGCCTGGTGGGGACCAATAGCCGCCCCCTCTCCCCCCCCGGCTATTGGGAGCCACCTGGCAGGGGGGTGCCCTCACCCCCCGCCTGGTGGGACCAATAGCCGCCCCTCTCCTCCCCCCCTCGGCTATTGGAGCCACCGGGCAGGGGGGTGCCCTCACCCCCCGCCTGGTGGGGACCAATAGCCGCCCCCTCTCCCCCCCTCGGCTATTGGGAGCCACCGGGCAGGGGGTGCCCTCACCCCCCGCCGGTGTGGGGACCAATAGCCGCCCCTCTCCCCCCGCGCTATTGGGAGCCACCGGGCAGGGGGGTGCCCTCACCCCCCGCCGGGTGGGACCAATAGCCGCCCCCTCTCCCCCCCTCGGCTATTGGGAGCCACCTGGCAGGGGGGTGCCCTCACCCCCCGCCTGGTGGGACCAATAGCCGCCCCCTCTCCCCCCCCTCGGCTATTGGGAGCCACCTGGCAGGGGGGTGCCCTCACCCCCGCGCTGGTGGGGACCAATAGCCGCCCCTCTCCCCCCCTCGGCTATTGGGAGCCACCTGGCAGGGGGTGCCCTCACCCCGCCTGGTGGGGACCAATAGCCGCCCCGCATGACCTGGATATTGGGCATAGTGTCACAGGGGGATGTACGTCTTCTTCGATATTGGGAGCAATATCATCCTCTCCCCTCAGGATTATAGGCAAAATATCGAAGGGGTTTTACAACTCGAGCTGTATGGGCAGTAATATCATCCTCTCCCCACCCACATGTTAGGAACTATATCACAGGTGGCTGTACACTTCTTGCGATATTGGGAGTCATATCATCCTCTCCCATCGTGGATGTTAAGAACAATATTACAAAGTACGGGTACACCCTGTACGATATTGAGAGAAATATCCTCTCCCCTTCAGGACATTAGGAACATTATCGCAGGAGGTGTGTACAACCCCTGCGATATTGGGAGTCATATCATCCTCTCCCCCTGAATATAAGAAACAATATCACAGGAGGATGTACACCCCCTGTGATATTGGGAGTCCTATCATTTTCTTTCCCTCTGGATATTCAGAACAATATCATGGTGGGTGTGTACACTCCCTGCGATATTGCCACTGGAATCATCGTCTCCCTCCCAAGATATAGGAAACAATATCACAAGGCAGTGTACACACCCTACAATATTGGGAGTAATGTCTTCCTCTCCTCCGCTGGATATTAGGAACAATGACACAGAAGTAGTGAACATCCCCTGCTCTATAGCGAGTGATATCTTCTCCATCCCTGAATATTAGGAACAGTATAACTCGGCAGTGTACACCTCCTGAAATATTGAGACTATTCCTCTCGCCCCCTGGATATGAGGAATCATATCACAGGGGTGGTGTACACCCACTGGGAAATCAGAAGAAATATCATCCTCTCCACCTTTGGATGTTAGGGAAAATATCACGGGGGAGGTTTACACCCCCTGCGATATTGGGAGTAATATCATCCTCTCCCACCCAGGATATAAGAAACAAGACGACCGAGGGGATAGACAGCCCCTGCGACAAGTTCAATAATGTTATCCTCTACCCCTCAGCTATAAGGAATAACATCATAGAGGGGGGTACAATTTCTTTGATGTTGGGAGTAATATGCCCTCCCACCTGATATCAGGACCAAGTGGATTAATTATTAATATTAACAAATAAAATAAAATTAATAAAAATTAATATTAATAACATAATATAGTAAAAATTAATACTGGTTAACAATGTTAACGATTAGTATTCATAATTAATAGTAATATCATTATTAATAATAAAATAGTTGATATCAGCAATTAATGTTGCAAAAATCAATACTAACAGATGGTAATAAAATAATGATTGATATTAAGAACTGATAATATTGCTAAATGATATTAATATTAATAATTAAATTTAAGCGTGCATAATCATATATGTAAAATAGTTACCATAATTAATAATGGTATACTATTAATTAATGGTGTCATTGATAATTATTAACATCGATTATTTATGTTTAATAATTAATCATATTATTACTCCTAATACCGCAAGGGGTGTACACCTACCTGTGATGTCGTTCCTAATATCCCGGGACAGAGATCATGATATCAGTTTTAATATTGCAGTAGGTGTACACTCACGCTGTGACACTGAATATAATATCAAGGAGGAAAGAGTATGACATGACTCCCAATATAGCAACGAATGGACAACCACCTGGTGATATTGCTCCTAGTATTCACGGAAGAAGCATATGATATTACTCCCAACATCCCAGGGAGGGTACAGCTCTTCCATGATAGGTTCCTAGTATCTGGAGGGGAAGAGGATGATAATAACTCCAGTATCGCAGGCTGTGTTCACCCGCCCGGTGATATTGTTATTAATATCCTGGAAGGGAGAGGTTGATATGACTCCCCATAGAAGAGGAGGCATACACCCTGCCTGAGATATTGTTCCTAATATCCATGGAGAGGAGAGGCTAATATTACGCCCAAAATGGGAGAGGGTGAACATCCACCCTGCGATATTCTTCTTAATATCTCAAGGCCGACAGGTTCCTATGACTCTCAATCACAGACACTGTACACCCCCGTGTGATACACTTCCTGATAACTGGAACAAGAGAAGATGGTATTAATCCCCATATCGCTAGAGCTGAACACCGACTCTATGATATTTTTCCTAATTTGCAGGGGGAGAGAGGATAATTTCATTCCCAATATTGTAAAAATGGACACGCTCCCCACCGTGATATTATAATTAATATTCCAAGGCACAGAAGATGATGAAACTCTCAATATGGCAGAAAGTGTGCCGCCCCTCTCCCCCCCTCGGCTATTGGGAGCCACCTGGCAGGGGGGTGCCCTCACCCCCCGCCTGGTGGGGACCAATAGCCGCCCCCTCTCCCCCCTTCGGCTATTGGGAGCCACCTGGCAGGGGGGTGCCCTCACCCCCCGCCTGGTGGGAACCAATAGCCGCCCCCTCTCCCCCCCTCGGCTATTGGGAGCCACCTGGCAGGGGGGTGCCCTCACCCCCCGCCTGGTGGGGACCCATGGCCGCCCCCTCTCCCCCCCTTGGCTATTGGGAGCCACCTGGCAGGGGGGTGCCCTCACCCCCCGCCTGGTGGGGACCCATAGCCGCCCCCTCTCCCCCCTCGGCTATTGGGAGCCACCTGGCAGGGGGGTGCCCTCACCCCCCGCCTGGTGGGGACCAATAGCCGCCCCCTCTCACCCCTCGGCTATTGGGAGCCACCTGGCAGGGGTGTGCCCTCACACCCCGCCTGGTGGGAACCAATAGCCGACCCCTCTCCCCCCCTCGGCTACTGGGAGTCATGGTGGACTCACTGCCTCTTTAGGGTATTGTGGGTATTATCATCTCACCCTCTGGAAATAATGATCTCTTTCACAGAGGCGTGTACACTTTCAGTGCATTGCTCAGGGAACAATGGTATAATTCATTATTAATCACCTAATATCGATTTTAATATTTATCACTAATACTGTCAATTAATATTTTACCATTAATTTTTAATAATTATTTTATATAGATGAGGGATGCCAAAGATTCATTTCTAATATTAATATCAGTTATCAATATTATTAATTATTAATATTAATTAATAGTTTATTGGCAGCGTCACTCAATATTTCTTTAAGTAACATTAATTGTTGATATCATTGTTCATTATTAATAATGTTCATATTACTAATTATTAATACTAATCATTATCATTTTTAACCAGTGTGTATATTTAGTATCTTGATTGTCATTTTTAGTATCGGTGATTACTTTTAATTTTTATTATTTTTATTAATATTAATAATTAATATACTTGTTCCTGATATCCGGCAGGGAGAAGATATTACTCCCAATGTTGCAGAAAGTGTACCCTCCTCTCTGAAGTTATTCCTTATAGCCAGGATTAGAAGATGATATTATTGAAACTACCGCAGTGTGTGTGCATCCCTTCGGTCATCTTGTTCCTTCTATCCAGGGTGCGAGTGGATGGTATTACTCTCAGTATCGCAAGGGGCGTATCATATCATGCTCTCCCCCTCCGGATACTAAGAACAATATCACAGAAGATCTGTACCCTCCCTGCGATATTGGGAGTAATATCATATGCTTCTTCCGTGAATATTAGGTTCAATATCACCACGTGGCTGACCATTCGTTGCTCTGTTGGGAGTCCGGTCCAGCGGGCAGGAGATGGGTGTCCTCAGTAAACGTGACGGAGCTTCCCGCTCCTCCAGCCAGGCCGTGCTGTCTTCACGTTACCAATCATGCGGCCTCCTCTCCAGTTCCCAAACCCAACCCACAGAGACAGTGATCTGGGGTCCACGTGAGGTTTGTCAGCAGCTCTGACCCACTGCTTCCCGCCAGGCCCGCGGGGCGTACACTCTGTTCAATGTTGGGAGTAATATCATCCCCTCATGCCGGATATCAGGAACAAATCTATTAATTATTAATATTAATAAATATAATAAAAATTAATAATCATCGATATTAATAATCACAATAAAGATAGTAAAAATTAATGCCGGTTAAAAGTGTTAACGATTAGTATTAATAATTAATAGTAAAATCCCTATTAATAATAAAATAATAATATCAGCAATTAATGTTGCTTAAATCAATACTAAGAGATGTTGGTAATAAAATGATGATGAATGTTAAGAACTGATAATATTGTTAAATAACATTAATATTAATAATTAATTTTAAGCGTGCATAATCATATATGTAAAATAGTTATCCGTAATTAATAATGGTATCCTATTAATGAATAGTGTCATTGGTATTTATTAAAATCGATCATTTATGATTAATAATTAATCATATTATTACTTCTAATACCGCAAGGGGTGTACACCTACCTGTGATGTCGTTCCTAATATCCAGGGACGGAGAGCATGATATTAGTTTTAATATCGCAGTAGGTGTACACTCACGCTGTGACACTGATCCTAATATCTAGGGGGAAAGAGTATGACATGACTCCCAATATAGCAACGAATGGACAACCACCTGGTGATATTGCTCCTAGTATTCACGGAAGAAGCGTATGATATTACTCCCAATATCCCAGGTAGGGTACAGCTCTTCCATGATATGGTTCCTAGTATCGGGAGGGGGAGAGGATGATCATAACTCCAGTATCGCAGGCTGTGTTCACCCGCCCGGTGATATTGTTATTAATATCCTGGAAGGGAGAGGATGATATGACTCCCCATAGAAGAGGAGGCGTACACCCTGCCTGAGATATTGTTCCTAATATCCATGGAGAGGACAGGCTAATATTACGCAAAACACGGGAGGGGGTGAATATCGACCCTGTGATATTCTTCTTAATATCTCAAGGCCGACAGGTTCATATGACTCCCAGGATTGCAGACACTGTACACCCCCGTGTGATACACTTCCTGATAACCGGAACCGGAGACGGTGGTATTAATCCCCATATCGCAAGAGGTGAACACGCACTCTGTGATATTTTTCCTAATTTGCAGGGGGAGAGAGGATAATTGCATTCCCAATGTTGTAAAAATGGACACGCTCCCCGCGTGATATTGCAATTAATATTCCAAGGCAGAGAAGATGATGAAACTCTCAATATGGCAGAAAGTGTGCCGCCCCTCTCCCCCCCTCGGCTATTGGGAGCCACCTGGCAGGGGGGTGCCCTCACCCCCCGCCTGGTGGGGACCAATAGCCGCCCCCTCTCCCCCCCTCGGCTATTGGGAGCCACCTGGCAGGGGGGTGCCCTCACCCCCCGCCTGGTGGGGACCAATAGCCGCCCCCTCTCCCCCCCTCGGCTATTGGGAGCCACCTGGCAGGGGGGTGCCCTCACCCCCCGCCTGGTGGGGACCAATAGCCGCCCCCTCTCCCCCCCTCGGCTATTGGGAGCCACCTGGCAGGGGGGTGCCCTCACCCCCCGCCTGGTGGGGACCAATAGCCGCCCCCTCTCCCCCCTTCGGCTATTGGCAGTCATGGTGGACTCACTGCCTGTTTAGGGTATTGTGGGTATTATCATCTCACCCTCTGGAAATAATGATCTCTTTCACAGAGGCGTGTGCACTTTCAGTGTATTGCTCAGGGAACAATGGTATAATTAATTATTAAACATCTAATATCGATTTTAATATTTATCACTAATACTGTCAATTAATATTTTACCATTAATTTTTAATAATTATTTGATATAGATGAGGGATGCCAAAAATTCATTTTTAATATTAATATCAGTTATCAATATTATTAATTTTTAATATTAATTAATAGTTTATTGGCAGCGTCACTCAATATTTCTTTAAGTAACATTAATTGTTGATATCATTTTTCATTATTAATAGTGTTCATATTATTAATTATTAATACTAATCGTTATCATTTTTAACCAGTGTGTATATTTAGTATCTTGATTGTCATTTTTAGTATCGGTGATTACTTTTAATTTTTATTATTTTTATTAATTTTAATAATTAATATACTGGTTCCTGATATCCGGCGGGGAGAGGATATTACTCCCAATGTTGCAGAAAGTGTACACTCCTCTGTGATGTTATTCCTTATAGCCAGGGTTAGAAGATGATATTATGGAAACTACCGCAATATGTGTGCATCCCTTCGATCATCTTGTTCCTTCTATCCAGCTTGCGAGTGGCGGCTATTGGGAGTCATGGTGGACTCACTGCCTGTTTAGGGTAATGTGGGTATTATCATCTCACCCTCTGGAAATAATGATCTCTTTCACAGAGACGTGTACACTTTCAGTGTATTGCTCAGGGAACAATGGTATAATTAATTATTAAACATCTAATATCGATTTTAATATTTATCACTAATACTGTCAATTAATATTTTACCATTAATTTTTAATAATTGTTTTATATAGATGAGGGATGCCAAAAATTCATTTTTAATATTAATATCAGTTATCAATATTATTAATTATTAATATTAATAATAGTTTATTGGCAGCGTCACTCAATATTTCTTTAAGTAACATTAATTGTTGATATCATTTTTCATTATTAAGTGTTCATATTATTAATTATTAATACTAATCGTTATCATTTTTAACCAGTGTGTATATTTAGTATCTTGATTGTCATTTTTAGTATCGGTGATTACTTTTAATTTTTATTATTTTTATTAATATTAATAATTAATATACTTGTTCCTGATATCCGGCGGGGAGAAGATATTACTCCCAATGTTGCAGAAAGTGTACACTCCTCTGTGATGTTATTCCTTATAGCCAGTGTTAGAAGATGATATTATTGAAACTACCGCAGTGTGTGTGCATCCCTTCGATCATCTTGTTCCTTCTATCCAGGGTACGAGTGGATGGTATTACTCTCAGGATCGCAAGGGGCGTATCATTTCATGCTCTCCCCCTCCGGATACTAAGAACAATATCACAGAAGATCTGTACCCTCCCTGCGATATTGGGAGTAATATCATATGCTTCTTCCGTGAATATTAGGTTCAATATCACCACGTGGCTGACCATTCGTTGCTATGTTGGGAGTCCGGTCCAGCGGGCAGGAGATGTGTGTCCTCAGTAAACGTGACGCAGCTTCCCGCTCCTCCAGCCAGGCCGTGCTGTCTTCACGTTACCAATCATGCGGCCTCCTCTCCAATTCCCAAACCCAACCCACAGAGACAGCGATCTGGGGTCCACGTGAGGTTTGTCAGCAGCTCTGACCCACTGCTTCCCGCCAGGCCCGCGGGGCGTACACTCTGTTCAATGTTGGGAGTAATATCATCCCCTCCCGCCGGATATCAGGAACAAATCTATTAATTATTAATATTAATAAATATAATAAAAATTAATAATCATCGATATTAATAATCACAATAAAGATAGTAAAAATTAATACCGGTTAAAAGTGTTAACGATTAGTATTAATAATTAATAGTAAAATCCCTATTAATAATAAAATAATAATATCAGCAATTAATGTTGCTTAAATCAATACTAAGAGATGTTGGTAATAAAATGATGATGAATATTAAGAACTGAAAATATTGTTAAATGACATTAATATTAATAATTAATTTTAAGCGTGCATAATCATATATGTAAAATAGCTATCCATAATAATTAATGGTATCCTATTAATGAATAGTGTCATTGGTATTTATTAAAATCGATCATTTATGATTAATACTTAATCATACTATTACTTGTAATACCGCAAGGGGTGTACACCTACCTGTGATGTCGTTCCTAATATCCAGGGACGGAGAGCATGATATTAGTTTTAATATCGCAGTAGGTGTACACTCACGCTGTGACACTGATCCTAATATCTAGGGGGAAAGAGTATGACATGACTCCCAATACAGCAACGAATGGACAACCACCTGGTGATATTGCTCCTAGTATTCACGGAAGAAGTGTATGATATTACTGCCAATATCCCAGGGAGGGTACAGCTCTTCCATGATATGGTTCCTAGTATCGGGAGGGGGAGAGGATGATAATAACTCCAGTATCGCAGGCTGTGTTCACCCGCCCGGTGATATTGTTATTAATATCCTGGAAGGGAGAGGATGATATGACTCCCCATAGAAGAGGAGGCGTACACCCTGCCTGAGATATTGTTCCTAATATCCATGGAGAGGACAGGCTAATATTACGCAAAATACGGGAGGGGGTGAATATCGACCCTGTGATATTCTTCTTAATATCTCAAGGCCGACAGGTTCATATGACTCCCAGGATTGCAGACACTGTACACCCCCATGTGATACTCTTCCGGATAACTGGAACCGGAGAAGGTGGTATTAATCCCCATATCGCAGGAGGTGAACACGCACTCTGTGATATATTTCCTAATTTGCAGGGGGAGAGAGGATAATTTCATTGGAAATATTGCAAAAAATGGACACGCTCCCCCCGTGATATGGTAATTAATATTCCAAGGCACAGAAGATGATGAACTCTCAATACGGCAGAAAGTGTGCCGCCCCTCTCCCCCCCTCGGCTATTGGGAGCCACCTGGCAGGGGGGTGCCCTCACCCCCCGCCTGGTGGGGACCAATAGCCGCCCCCTCTCCCCCCCTCGGCTATTGGGAGCCACCTGGCAGGGGGGTGCCCTCACCCCCCGCCTGGTGGGGACCAATAGCCGCCCCCTCTCCCCCCCTCGGCTATTGGGAGCCACCTGGCAGGGGGGTGCCCTCACCCCCCGCCTGGTGGGGACCAATAGCCGCCCCCTCTCCCCCCCTCGGCTATTGGGAGCCACCTGGCAGGGGGGTGCCCTCACCCCCCGCCTGGTGGGGACCAATAGCCGCCCCCTCTCCCCCCCTCGGCTATTGGGAGCCACCTGGCAGGGGGGTGCCCTCACCCCCCGCCTGGTGGGGACCAATAGCCGCCCCCTCTCCCCCCCTCGGCTATTGGGAGCCACCTGGCAGGGGGGTGCCCTCACCCCCCGCCTGGTGGGGACCAATAGCCGCCCCCTCTCCCCCCCTCGGCTATTGGGAGCCACCTGGCAGGGGGGTGCCCTCACCCCCCGCCTGGTGGGGACCAATAGCCGCCCCCTCTCCCCCCCTCGGCTATTGGGAGCCACCTGGCAGGGGGGTGCCCTCACCCCCCGCCTGGTGGGGACCAATAGCCGCCCCCTCTCCCCCCCTCGGCTATTGGGAGCCACCTGGCAGGGGGGTGCCCTCACCCCCCGCCTGGTGGGGACCAATAGCCGCCCCCTCTCCCCCCCTCGGCTATTGGGAGCCACCTGGCAGGGGGGTGCCCTCACCCCCCGCCTGGTGGGGACCAATAGCCGCCCCCTCTCCCCCCTCGGCTATTGGGAGCCACCTGGCAGGGGGGTGCCCTCACCCCCCGCCTGGTGGGGACCAATAGCCGCCCCCTCTCCCCCCCTCGGCTATTGGGAGCCACCTGGCAGGGGGGTGCCCTCACCCCCCGCCTGGTGGGGACCAATAGCCGCCCCCTCTCCCCCCCTCGGCTATTGGGAGCCACCTGGCAGGGGGGTGCCCTCACCCCCCGCCTGGTGGGGACCAATAGCCGCCCCCTCTCCCCCCCTCGGCTATTGGGAGCCACCTGGCAGGGGGGTGCCCTCACCCCCCGCCTGGTGGGGACCAATAGCCGCCCCCTCTCCCCCCCTCGGCTATTGGGAGCCACCTGGCAGGGGGGTGCCCTCACCCCCCGCCTGGTGGGGACCAATAGCCGCCCCCTCTCCCCCCCTCGGCTATTGGGAGCCACCTGGCAGGGGGGTGCCCTCACCCCCCGCCTGGTGGGGACCAATAGCCGCCCCCTCTCCCCCCCTCGGCTATTGAGAGTCATGGTGGACTCACTGCCTGTTTAGGGTATTGTGGGTATTATCATCTCACCCTCTGGAAATAATGATCTCTTTCACAGAGGCGTGTATACTTTCAGTGCATTGCTCAGGGAACAATGGTAGAATTCATTATTAATCATCTAATATCGATTTTAATATTTATCACTAATACTGTCAATTAATATTTTACCATTAATTTTTAATAATTATTTTATATAGATGAGGGATGCCAAAGATTCATTTTTAATATTAATATCAGTTATCAATATTATTAATTATTAATAGTAAGTAATAGTTTATTGGCAGCGTCACTCAATATTTCTTTAAGTAACATTAATTGTTGATATCATTTTTCATTATTAATAGTGTTCATATTATTAATTATTAATACTAATCGTTATCATTTTTAACCAGTGTGTATATTTACTATCTTGATT
>NW_022142302.1:0-8812 GCF_007565055.1 Rhinopithecus roxellana | reverse complement strand
CTGGGGTGGTTCCCAATTTTTAGGATCGGTGATGACTTTTAATTTTTTCCATTTTTATAATATTAATAATTAATATAGTTGTTCCTATATATCAAGCGGGGAGAAGATATACTCCCAATGTTGCGAAAGTGTACACTCTCTGTGTGTTATTCCTTATAGCCAGGGTTAGAGTGATATTATTGAAACTACCGCAGTGTGTGTGATCCCTGCGGCATCTTGTTCCTTCATCCAGGGTACGAGTGATGGTATTATCTCGTATCGCAAGGGGCGTATCATATCATTGCTCTCCTACTCCGGATACTAAGAACAATATCACAGAAGAGGTATGTTACCCTCCCTGCGATATTGGAGTAATATCATATGCTTCTTCCGTGAATATTAGGTTCAATATCACCACGTGGCTGGACCATTAGTTGCGATGTTGGGATCCGGTCCAGCGGGCAGGTTCAATAATGTTATTCTCTACCCCTGGCTATCAGGAAGAACATCATTGAGCGGGTGTATAACTTTTCTTCGATGTTAGGAGATAATATATCCTCTCCCGCCGGATATCCGGAACAATCTATATTAATAAATATAAAAATTAATATCGCGATATTACTAATCACAATAAAAGTAGTAAAAATTAATACCGGTTAAAAGTGAACGATTTAGGATTAATAATAATAGTTAAATCCTATTAAAATAAAATATAATATCAGCAATTAATTTGCTAAATCATATAAGAGATGTTGGTAATAAAATGATGATGAAATTAAGAACTGCTAAGATGGTTAATGACATTAATATGTAATAATGAAATTGTAGCGTGCATAATCATATATGTAAATAGCTATCCGTAATTAATAAGGTATCTATTAATGACTGGTCATTGGTAATTTTTAAAATCGATCATTATGCTTAATAATTATCCATACTATACTTCTAATACGCAAGGGGTGGACACCTACCTGTGATGTCGTTCCTAATACCAGGGGACAGAGAGTTAGGGTTAGGGTTAGGTTAGGGTTAGTGTTAAGGGTTAGGGGTTAGGGTTAGGGTTAGGGTAGGGGTTAGGGTAGGGTTAGGGTTTTGGGTTAGGGGTTTAGGGTTAGGGTTAGGGTTAGGGTTCAGGGTTAGGCAAGGGCCGGGTAGGGTTAGTGCTTAGGGTTAGGTTAGGGTTAGGGTTAGGGTGAGGGTTAGGCGTTGGGTAGGGTTAGGGTTAGGGTGAGGTCAGGGTTCGGCCCCGCCCAACGCCCGGGACATGCACGCCCCCGGTCCCCGCCCCAGCCGCCTCCTGCCACGCCCACCCGGCGGGAGGGGGCCACGGCGCGGCGCGAGACTTCCTTCCGCGAAGCGGTCCGGCGGCCGCTAGGCCGCGCCCAGCGCATTTTGTTCGCCCCGGGCCGCCCGGAAACGCACACTGGAGCATAGGGTTTGGGTTAGGGTTTAGGGTTAGGGTTAGGGTTAGGGTTAGGATAGGCTTAGGGTGAGTGTCAGGGTCGGCCCCGCCCACCGCCAGGGACATGCCACCACCCGTACCGCACCAGCGCCTTGGCCACGCCCCCCCCGGCGGGCGGGGGCCCCGGACGGCGGCGCGAGAATACCACTTAGAGAAGAGGTTCCCGGCGGAAGCTAGCCCGCGACCAGCGCCAGTTTTTAGCCCTCGGGCGATCGAAACGCCCCCTGGCGGAATAGGGTTTGGTTTAGGGTTAGGTTAGGGTCTAGGGCTTAGGGTTAGGGTTAGTGTTAGGGTTAGGGTTAGGGTTAGGGTTAGGTGGTTGTTAGGGTTAGGGTTAGGGTTAGGGTTAGGTGAGTGTAAGGCTGCGGCCCGCCCACCGCCGGGACCCTGCCACGCCCCGTCCCGCCCCAGCGCCTCCTGGCCACGCCCCCCCGGACGGGACGGGGGCCCCGGCCGGCGGAGCGCGACTTACCTTCCGCGAAGCGGTTCACGGCGCGGGGCCCCGCCCGCCGGGGCGGGGGGGGCGTGGCCAGGAGGAGGCTGGGGGGGGATAGGGGCGTGGCAGGTCCGGTGCGGTGGCGAGGGCCGAAGCCTGACACTCACCTAACCCTAACCCTACCTAACCCTAACACACCCTAACCCTAAACCCTAACCCAACCCTAACACTAACCTAACCTAACCCTTAACCCATGTTAACCCTAACCCTAAAACAAACCTATGCGCCAGGGGGCGTTGCTCGAGGGCCGAGGGCGAAAAAATGGCGCTGGGCGCGGCCTAGCGGCCCGCGGGAACCGCTTGCGGAAGGTAAGTCGCGCGCGCCGCAGGGCGCCCCGCCGCCGGGGGGGCGTGGCAGGAGGGATGGCGGGGCGGCGACGGGGCGTGGCATGTCCTGGCGGTGGGGGGCGGGGCCGAACCCTGACATCACCATAGGCCTAATCTAACACTAACCCTACCCTAACCCTAACCCTAACCAAAACCCTATGCCGCCAGGGGGTTTGCCGGGCGGCCCGAGGGGACGAAAAAATGGCGCGGGCGCGGGCCTAGCGGCCGCGGAGGAACCGCATTGCGGGAAGGTGAAGTGCGCGCCGCGGCCGGGGCCCGCCAGCCGGGGGGCGTGGCCAGGAGCGGCTGGGGCGGGACGGGGCTTGGCATGTCCCGGGCGGTGGGGGGGCCTAACCGTGACACTCACCATAACCTAACCTAACATAACCCTGAACCCTCACCAAGAACCTAACCTAACCCTAACCCTACACTAACCCTAACCTGCCTTGCCTAACCCTAACCCTAAACCCTAACCTAACCCTAAAACCCGACCCTAACCCTAAGCCCTAACCCTAACCCCGAACCCTAAAACCTAACCAACCCTAACCCTCTAACCCTAACCCTAACCTCAACCCTAAACCTACTCCGTTCCCTGGATATTAGGAACGACATCAACAGGTAGGTGTACCCCCTTGCGGTATTAGAATAGTAATAGTATGATTAAATTATTAATCATAAATGATCGATTTTAATAAATACCAATGACACTAGTCATTAATAGGATACCCATTAATTATTACGGATAACTATTTTACATATATGATTATGCACGCTCTTAAAATTAATTATTATATTAAGTCATTAACAATATATCAGTTCTTAAATAGTCATCATCATTTTATTACCAACATCTCTTAGTATTGGTTTAAGCAACATTAATTGCTGATATTATATTTTATTATTAATAGGGATTTTACATTAATTATTAATACTAAGTGTAAACACTTTTACCGGTATTAATTTTTACTATCTTTATTGTGATATTAATATCGAGATTATTAATTTTTTATATTATTATAATAGATTTGTTCCTGATATCCGGCAGGGAGAGGAGATATTACTCCTACATCGAGAAAGTGTACACCCTCAATATGTTTATCTGATAGCCAGGGGTAGAGGATAACATTATTGAACCTGCCCGCGGACCGGAATCCCAACATAGCAACGATGGTCAGCCACGTGGTGATATTGAACCTAATATTCAGGAGAGCATATATTATTACTCCCAATATCGCAGGAGGGTAAGATCTTCTGTGATATGTTCTTAGTATCCGGAGGGGAGAGCATGATATGATACGCCCCTTGCGATACTGAGAGTAATACCATCCACTCGTACCCTGGATAGAAGAACAAGATGACCGAAGGGATGCACACACACTGCGGTAGTTTCAATAAATCATCTTCTAACCCTGGCTATAAGGAATAACATCAAGAGGAGTGGACACTTTCTGCACATTGGGAGTAAATATCTTCTCCCCGTGGATATCAGGAACAAGTATATTAATATAATTAATAAAAAAGAAAAAATTAAAGTAATCACCGTACTAAAAATGAAAATCAAGATAGTAAATATACACACTGGTTCAAAAATGATAACGATTAGTATTAATAATAATAATATGAACACTATTAATAATAAAATGATATCAACAATTAATGTTACTTAAAGAATATTAGAGTGACGCTGCCAAAAAACTATTACTTACTATTAATAATTAATATATGATAACTGATATTAATATTAAAAATGAATCTTTGGAATCCTCATATATTAAAATAATTATTAAAAATTAATGGTAAAATATTAATTGACAGATTAGTGATAAAATATTAAAATCGATATTAGATGATAATAATGAATTCACCATTGTTCCTGAGCATGCACTGAAAGTTACACGCCTCGTGAAAGGATCATTATTTCCAGAGGGTGAGATGATAATACCCACAATACCCTAAACCAGGCAGTGGTCCACCATGACTCTCAATAGCCGAGGGGGGGAGATGGGGGCGGCATTTGTCCCACCAGGCGGGGGGTGGGGCACCCCCCGCAGGTGGCTCCCATAGCGAGGGGGGGGAGGGGGGGCTATTGGTCCCCACCAGCGGGGGTGAGGGCACCCCTGCCAGTGGCTCCCAATAGCCGGGGGGGGAGAGGGGGCGGTATGGTCCCCACAGGCGGGGTGAGGGCACCCCCATGCCAGGTGGCTCCAATAGCGAGGGGGGGAGAGGGGGCGGCTATTGGTCCACCAGGCGGGGGGTGAGGGCACCCCCTGCAGTGGCTCCCAATAGCCGAGGGGGGGAGAGGGGGGGCGGTATGGTCCACCAGGCGGGGGGAGGGCACCCCCTCCAGGTGGCTCCCAATAGCGAGGGGGGGAGAGGGGGCGGCTAGGTCCCACCAGGCGGGGGTGAGGAGGCACCCCCCTGCCAGGTGGCTCCAATAGTCGAGGGGACGAGGGGAGCTATGGTCCCCACAGGGGGGGGTGGGGCAACCCCTGCCAGGTGGCCCCAATAGCCGAGGGGGGGAGAGGGGGCGGCTATTGGTCCCCACCAGGCGGGGGTGAGGGACACCCCCTGCCAGGTGGCTCCCATAGCCGAGGGGGGGAGAGGGGGGGCTATGTGTCCCACAGCGGGGGGTGAGGGCACCCCCCTGCCAGGTGGCTCCAGTAGCAGAGGGGGGGAGAGGGGGCGGATTGGTCCCACAGGCGGGGGGTGAGGGCACCCCCCTGCCAGGTGGTCCCCTAGCCGAGGGGGGAGAGGGGGCGGCTATTGGTCCCACCAGGCGGGGGGTGAGGGCAACCCCTGCCAGGTGGCTCCCATAGCCGAGGGGGGGAGAGGGGGCGGATATGGTCCCCACCAGGCGGGGGTGAGGGCACCCCCCTGCCAGGTGGTCCCAATAGCCAGGGGGGGAGAGGGGGCGGCTATGGTCCCACCAGGCGGGGGTGAGGGCACCCCCCTGCCAGGTGGCTCCCAATAGCCGAGGGGGGGGGAGAGGGGGCGGCTATTGGTCCCCACCAGGCGGGGGGTGAGGGCACCCCCCTGCCAGGTGGCTCCCAATAGCCGAGGGGGGGAGAGGGGGGGCTATTGGTCCCCACCAGGGGGGGTGAGGGCACCCCCCTGCCAGGTGGCTCCCAATAGCCGAGGGGGGAGAGGGGGCGGATTGGTGCCCACCAGGCGGGGGGTGAGGGCACCCCCTGCCAGGTGGCTCCCAATAGCCGAGGGGGGAGGAGGGGGCGGCTATTGGTCCCCACCAGGCGGGGGGTGAGGCACCCCCCTGCAGGTGGCTCCCAATAAGCCGAGGGGGGAGAGGGGCGGCACACACTTTCGCATATTGAGGAGTCATCATCTTCTGTGCCTTGGGAATATAATTACCATATCACGGGGGGACGTGTCCATTTGTTGCAATATTGGAATGCAAATATCCTCTTCCCCTGCAAATTAGGGAAATATATCACGAGTGCGGTGTCACCTCTTGGGATATGGGGATTAATACCACCTTCTCGGTTCCAGTTATCCGGAAGTGTATCACACGGGGGTGTACAGGTCTGCAATCCTGGGAGTCCTATGAACCTGTCGGCCTTGAGATATTAAGAAGAATACACAGGGTCGATATTCCCCCTCCGTTATTTTGCGTAATATTAGCCTGTTCCTCTCCATGGATATTAGGAACAATATCTCAGGCAGGGTGTACTCCTCCTTCTTTGGGGAGTCATATCATCCTCTCCCTTCCAGGAATTAATAACAATATCACCGGGCGGGTGAACACAGCCTGCGATACTGGAGTTATTATCATCTCTCCCCCTCCGCATCTAGGAACCATATCATGGAAGAGCTGTACCCTCCCTGGGATATTGGCCGTAATATCATACACTTCTTCCGTGAATACTAGGAGCAATATCACCAGGTGGTGTCCATTCGTTGCTGTTTTGGGAGTCATGTCATACTCTTTCCCCTAGAATTAGGATCAGTGTCACAGCGTGAGTGTACACCTACTGCGTATAAAAACTAATATCATGCTCTCCGTCCCTGGTATTAGGAACGACTCACAGGTAGGTGTACACCCCTTGCGGTATACAAGTAATAGTATGATTAAGGATTAATCATAAATGATCGATTTAATAAATACCAATGACACTATTCATAATAGGATACCATTAATTATTATGGGACTAGCTATTTTACATATATGATTATGCACCGCTTAAAATTAATTATTAATATTAATGTCATTTAACATATTTTTCAGTTCTAATATTACATCATATACCAAATCTCTTAGTATTGATTTAAGAACATTAATTGCTGATATTATTATTTTATTAATAGGGATTTTACTTTAATTATTAATACTATCGTTAACACTTTAACCGTATTAATTTTACTCTTTATTGTGATTATTAATACGATGATTATTAATTTTTATTATTTTTATTAATATTAATAATTAATAGATGTTCCTGATATCCGGCGGAGGGGGATGTTTACTCCCAACATTGAAGAGAGTGTACGCCCCGCGGGCCTGGGGAAGCAGTGGGTCAGAGCTGCTGACAAACCTCACGTGGACCCCAGATCGCTGTCTGTGGGTTGGGTTTGGGAATGGAGAGGAGGGCCGAGAGTATCTGTGTGAAGACAGCACGGCCTGGCTGGAGGAGCGGGAAGCTGCGTCAAGTTTATGAGGACACACATCTCCTGCCGCTGGACCGGACTCCCAACATGCAACGAATGGTCAGCCACGTGGTGATATTGAACCTAATTTCACGGAAGAAGCATATGATATTACTCCAATATCGCAGGGAGGGTACAGATCTTCTGTGATATTGTTCTTAGTATCCGGAGGGGGAGAGCATGAAATGATACGCCCCTTGCGATCCTGAGGTAATACCATCCACTCGTACCCTGGATAGAAGGAACAAGATGATCGAAGGGATGCACACACACTGCGGTAGTTCAATAATTATCTTTCTAACACTGGCTATAAGGAAAAACATCACGAGGAGTGTACACTTTCTGCAACATTGGGAGTAATATCTCTCCCCGCCGGATTCAGGAACAAGTATATTAATTATTAATATTAATAAAAAATAATAAAATTAAAATATCACCGATACTAAAATGACAATCAAGATACTAAATATACACACTGGTAAAAATGATAACGATAGTATTAATAATTAATAATTGAACACTTAATAATGAAAATGATATCAACAATTAATGTTACTTAAAGAAATATGAGTGACGCTGCCAATAAACTATTATTAATATTAATAATTAATAATATTGATAAAATGATATTAATATTAAAAATGAATTTTGGCATCCCTCATCTAATAAAACTTATTAAAAATTAATGGTAAAATATTAATTGACAGTATTAGTGATAAATATTAAATCGATATTAGATGTTAAAATAATATACCATTGTTCCCTGAGCAATTACACTGAAAGTGTACAAGTTCTGTGAAAGAGATCATTATTTCCAGAGGGTAGATGATAGATAATACCCACATACCCTAAACAGGCAGTGAGTCCACCATGACTCCCAATAGCCGCCATCTCGCAAGCTGGATAGAAGGAACAAGATGATCGAAGGGATGCACACATATTGCGGTAGTTCCATAATCTCATCTAATCCTGGCTATAAGGAAAACATCACAGAGGAGTGTACACTTTCTGCAAACATTGGAGTAAATCCTCTCCCCCGCCGGATATCCAGGAAAGGAACCAGTATATTAATTTTTTAACAACTTATAATTTACCACTAACACTATTAATGGAGCCACCTGGCAGGGGGGTGCCCTCACCCCCCGCCTGGTGGGGACCAATAGCCGCCCCCTCTCCCCCCCTCGGCTATTGGGAGCCACCTGGCAGGGGGGTGCCCTCACCCCCCGCCTGGTGGGGACCAATAGCCGCCCCCTCTCCCCCCCTCGGCTATTGGGAGCCACCTGGCAGGGGGGTGCCCTCACCCCCCGCCTGGTGGGGACCAATAGCCGCCCCCTCTCCCCCCCTCGGCTATTGGGAGCCACCTGGCAGGGGGGTGCCCTCACCCCCCGCCTGGTGGGGACCAATAGCCGCCCCCTCTCCCCCCCTCGGCTATTGGGAGCCACCTGGCAGGGGGGTGCCCTCACCCCCCCTGGTGGGGACCAATAGCCGCCCCCTCTCCCCCCCTCGGCTATTGGGAGCCACCTGGCAGGGGGGTGCCCTCACCCCCCGCCTGGTGGGGACCAATGCCGCCCCCTCTCCCCCCCCGGCTATTGGGAGCCACCTGGCAGGGGGGTGCCCTCACCCCCCGCCTGGTGGGGACCAATAGCCGCCCCCCTCCCCCCCTCGGCTATTGGGAGCCACCTGGCAGGGGGGTGCCCTCACCCCCCGCCTGGTGGGGACCAATAGCCGCCCCCTCTCCCCCCCTCGGCTATTGGGAGCCACCTGGCAGGGGGGTGCCCTCACCCCCCGCCTGGTGGGGACCAATAGCCGCCCCCTCTCCCCCCCTCGGCTATTGGGAGCCACCTGGCAGGGGGGTGCCCTCACCCCCCGCCTGGTGGGGACCAATAGCCG
>NW_022142301.1:0-9449 GCF_007565055.1 Rhinopithecus roxellana | reverse complement strand
GTGTACACTTTTTGGGAGATTTGGGGTAATGTCGTCCTGTGTTTCCCTGAATATTCAGAGAAATATCACAGGGCGGCTGTGCACCCACTGCTGTCTTGGCAGGAACATCATACTTTACCTACTGGAAATTAAGAGCAGTATCACAGACTGGGTGTAAAGCCACTGTCATACTGGAAGTAATATCATGCTCTCCCCCACAAGTTATGAGGAACAATATCACGGGGGGTTGTGTACCTTCTCCGGTAGTGGGAGTAGAATCATCATCTCTTCCTTTAGATGACAGGAACAATATCACAGGGTAGGTGTACACCCCATGTGTTTTTGGAAGCAATGTCATTCTCTCTTCTTGTAGGTTTTAGGATTCATATCACAGGCGGGTGTACACCCCTTGTTATATTGGATGGAATCTCAACCTTTTTCAACCTGTATCTTTAGAACAATATCCCATGGGGCTGTCCATCCCTTCAAAATTGGTACTAAGACCATCTTCTCCTTTCCTGGATATAAGAAACAATATCACAGGAGGGGTGTACACCCCTTGCAATGTTGGTAGTAATATCACTTCTCCCCTGTGGTTATTAAGGACAAAATCCCAGGGTGGCTGTACGATTCCTAGTTTGTTGGCAGTAATATCATCCATTCACCCCCTGGATAAGAGGAACCATATCATGGAAGAGGTGTCCACCCCCTTCGATATTGTCAGCCATGTCATCTTCTTCTGGCCTGGATATTAGGAACGATGCCCTGGGGTTGGGGGTGGTGTACACCCACTGCGATATCGAAAGTGAAATCAGCCTCTTTCCCGCTGGATATTAGGAACTATATCACAGGTGTGTGTGCACCTTCTAGGATATTGAGAGTACTATCAACCTCCACCCCTCTGCATATTAGGAACAATATACAGGGGGCAGGGTAGTTACACCCCCTGGGATATTGAGAACAATATTCTTCTCTTTCCCCTGTACATTAGGAACTACATCACAGGGGTCTGTATACCTTCAGTGATATTGGGATTCATGTTATCCTCTCCCCCACTGAATGTCAAAAACAGTATCACAGAAGGGTGTACACCTCCTGCGATATGGCCAGTAATATCATCGTCTCTACCTTTGGATACTAGGAACAACATCACAGAGGGTGTGACACTGCCCCTCGATATTGAGCATAGTGTTATCCTCTCTTTCCCTGGATATTAGGAACGATATCCCTGGTGGTGGGAGGTGGAGTACATTAAGAACAATATCACTGGGTGGGTGTACACCCCCTGCGATATTGGGTGTAGTATCATCCTCTCTTCTCTAGGATATTAAGAACAGTATCGCAGGAGGGGTGTACAGCCACAGTCCTTGCGTTATTGGGAACAATAGCATCTTCTCCCCCTCCCGATATAAGGAACAGTATCCCAGGGTGGGTGTACATCCCCTGCGATATTGGGCATAGTGTCATCGTCTCTCAAACTGGATATTGGGCATAGTGTCACAGGGGAGTGTACATCTTCTTCGATATTGGGAGCAATATCATCCTCTCCCCTCAGGATTATAGGCAAAATATCGAAGGGGTTTTACAACTCGAGCTATATGGGCAGTAATATCATCCTCTCCCCACCCAGATGTTAGGAACTATATCACAGGTGGCTGTACACTTCTTGCGATATTGGGAGTCATATCATCCTCTCCCATCGTGGATATTAAGAACAATATTACAAAGTACGTCTACACCCCGTACCATATTGAGAGAAATATTATCATCTCCCCTTCGGGACATTAGGAACAATATCACAGGAGGTGTGTACAACCCCTGTGATATTGGGAGTCATATCATTATCTCCCCCTGAATATAAGAAACAATATCACAGGAGGATGTACACCCCCTGTGATATTGGGAGTCATATCATTTTCTTTCCCTCTGGATATTCAGAACAATATCACAGTGGGTGTGTACACTCCCTGCAATATTGCCACTGGTATCATCGTCTCCCTCCCAGGATATAGGAAACAATATCACAAGGTGGTGTACACCCCCTACAATATTGGGAGTAATGTCTTCCTCTCCCCCGCTGGCTATTAGGAACAATGTCACAGAAGGAGTGAACATCCCCTGCTCTATAAGGGGTGATATCCTCTCCATCCCTGAATATTAGGAACAGTATCACTCAGCAGTGTACACCTCCTGAAATATTGAGACTATTCCTCTCGCCCCCTGGATATTAGGAATCATATCACAGGGGTGGTGTACACCCACTGTGAAATCAGAAGAAATATCCTCTCCACCTTTGGATGTTAGGGACAGTATCACGGGGGAGGTTTACAACCCCTGTGATATTGGGAGTCATATCATCCTCTCCCACCCAGGATATAAGAAACAAGACGACTGAGGGGATAGACACCCACTGTGACAGGTTCAATAATGTTATCCTCTACCCCCTGGCCATTAGGAATAACATCATAGAGGGGTGTACACTTTCTTCGATGTTGGGAGTAATATCATCCCCTCCTGCCAGATATCAGGAACAAGTCTATTAATTATTAATATTAATAAATATAACAAAATTAATAATAATAATAAGATAGTAAAAATACTGGTTAAAAATGTTAATGATTAGTATTAATAATTCATAGTAATATTATTAATAATAAAATAAAGATATCGGCAATTAAGGTTGCTTAAATCAATACTAAGAGATGTTGGTAATAAAATAATGATTGATATTAAGAACTAATATTGTTAAATGACATTAATATTAATAATTTTAAGCGTGCATAATCATATATGTAAAATCATTATCCATAATTAATAATGGTATCCTATTAATTAACAGTGTCATTGATAATTATTAAAATCGATCATTTATGTTTAATAATTAATCATATTATTACTCCTAATACTGCAAGGGGTGTACACCTACCTGTGATGTCATTCCTAATATCCAGGGACGGAGATCATGATATTAGTTTTAATATCGCAGTAGGTGTACACTCATGCTGTGACACTGATCCTAATATCTAGGGGGAAAGAGTATGACATGACTCCCAATATAGTAACGAATGGACAACCACCTGGTGATATTGCTCCTAATATTCACGGAAGAAGCGTATGATATTACTCCCAATATCCCAGGGAGGGTACAGCTCTTTTATGATATGGTTCCTAGTATCCGGAGGGGAAGAGGATGATAATAATTCCAGTATCACAGGCTGTGTTTACCCGCCCGGTGATATTGTTATTAATATCCTGGAAGGCAGAGGATGATATGACTCCCCATAGAAGAGGAGGCATACACCCTGGCTGAGATATTGTTCCTAATATCCATGGAGAGGAGAGGCTGATATTATGCCCAATATGGCAAGGGGTGAACATCCACCCTGTGATATTCTTCTTAATATCTCAAGGCCGACAGGTTCATATGACTCCCAGTATCGCAGACACTGTACACCCCCGTGTGATACTCTTCCTGATAACTGGAACGGGAGAAGATGGTATTAATCCCCATATCGCAGGAGGTGAACACCCACTCTGTGATATCTTTCCTAATTTGCAGGGGGAGAGAGGATAATTTCATTCCCAATATTGCAAAAAATGGACACGCTCCCCCCGTGATAAGGTAATTAATATTCCAAGGAACAGAAGATGATGAAACTCTCAATACTGGCAGAAATTGTGCCGCCCCTCTCCACCCCTTCGGCTATGGGGAGCCACCTGGCGGGGGGGTGCCCTCACCCCCGCCCTGGTGGGGACCAATAGCCGCCCCCTCTCCCCCCTCGGCTATTGGGAGCCCCTGGCGGGGGTGCCCGCACCCCCCGCCTTGTGTGGGACCAATAGCCGCCCCCCTCTCCCCCCCTCGGCTACTGGGAGCCACCTGGCGGGGGGGTGCCCTCACCCCCCGCCTGGTGGGGACCAATAGCCGCCCCCTCTCCCTACCCTCGGCTACTGGGAGCCACCTGGCGGGGGGTGCCCTCACCCCCCGCCTGGTGGGGACCAATAGCCGCCCCCTCTCCCCCCCTCGGCTACTTGGGAGCCACCTGCAGGGGGGTGCCCGCACCCCCCGCCTGGTGGGGGACCAATAGCCGCCCCCTCTCCCCCCCTCGGCTACTTGGGAGCCACCTGGCAGGGGGGGTGCCCGCACCCCCCGCCTGGTGGGGACCAATAGCCGCCCCCCTCTCCCCCCTCGGCTATGGGAGCCACTGGCGGGGGGGTGCCCTCACCCACCGCCTGGTGGGGACCAATAGCCGCCCCCTCTCCCCCCCTCGGCTATTGGGAGCCACCTGGGCGGGGGGGGTCCCGCACCCCCGCCTGGTGGGGACCAATAGCCGCCCCCTCTCCCCGCCCTCGGCTATTGGGAGCCACCTGGCGGGGGGGTGCCCGCACCCCCGCCTGTGTGGGGACCAATAGCCGCCCCCCTCTCCGGAGGGGGGGAGGGGGGAGAGGGTGGGGAAGAGGGGGGAAAGGGTCGGCTATTGGTCCCAACCAGGCGGGGGTGAGGTCACCCCCCTGCCAGGTGGCTCCCACTAGCGAGGGGGGGGAGGACGGGGGCGGCTATTGGTCCCCACCAGGCGGGGGGTGAGGCACCCATGCCAGGTGGCTACCAATGCCGAGGGGGGGGAGAGGGAGGGGGCGGCTATTGGTCCCCACCAGCGGGGGGTTGCGGCCCCCTGCCAGGTGCTCCCAATAGCCGAGGGGGGGAGGAGTGAGAGGGGGGGCGCTATTGGGTCCCACCGGAGGGGGGTGAGGGCACCCCCTGCAGGTGGCTCTCCCAATAGCCGAGGGGGGGGAGAGGGGGCGGCTATGGTACCCACCAGGCGGGGGTGAGGGAACCCCCCTGCCAGGTGGCTCCCAATAGCCGGAGGGGGGGGAGCGGGGGCGGCTATTGGTCCCCACCAGGCGGGGGGTGAGGGCACCCCCCTGCCAGGTGGCCCTTCCCAATAGCCGTGGGGGGGGGAGA
This sequence comes from Rhinopithecus roxellana, assembly GCF_007565055.1. Taxonomy (NCBI): domain Eukaryota; kingdom Metazoa; phylum Chordata; class Mammalia; order Primates; family Cercopithecidae; genus Rhinopithecus; species Rhinopithecus roxellana. The sequence continues at coordinate 4,510 of NW_022142301.1, read as the reverse complement.
GGGTGCGGCTATTGGTCCCACCAGGCGGGGGGTGAGGGTGGCACCCCCTGCCAGGTGGTCCCAATCGCGAGGGGGGGGAGAGGGGGCGGCGATTGGGTCCCCACCAGGCGGGGGGTTGAGGGCACCCCCCTGCGGGGTCCCAATGCCCGAGGGGGGGGAGAGGGGGGGTATTTGTCCCCACCAGGCGGGGTGAGGGCACCCCCTGCCAGGTGGCTCCAATAGCCGAGGGGGGGGAGAGGGGAGCGGCTATTGGTCCCACCAGGCGGGGGGTGAGGGCACCCCCCTGCCAGGTGGCTCCCCAATCGCCGAGGGGGGTGGAGAGAGGGGCGGCTATTGGTCCCCACCAGGGCGTGGGGGAGGGCACCCCCCTGGCCCGGTTGCTCCCAATAGCCGAGGGGGGGGAAGGGGGCGTATTCCCACCAGGCTGGGGGTGCGGGCCACCCCTGCCAGGTGGCTCCCACTAGCCAGGGGGGGGGAGGGGGCGCGGGCTATTGGTCCCCCACCCGGCGGGGGTGAGGGCACCCCCTGCCAGTGGTCCCCATAGCCGAGGGGGGGGAGATGGGGGGGTATTGGTCCCCCACAGGGGGGGGTGAGGGCACCCCCTGCCAGGTGGCTCCACTAGCGAGGGGGGTGGCGAGGGGTCGGCTATTGGTCCCCACAGGCGGGGTGTGAGGGCACACCCGCCAGGTGGCTCCCAATGCAGGGGGGGAGAGGGGGCGGCTATTGGTCCCCACCAGGCGTGGGGTGGGACCCCCTGCCCAGGTGGCTCCCAAATCACCGGAGGTGGGGTCGAGGGGGGGCGGCTATTGGTCCCCACCAGGCGGGGGGGAGGGACCCCCCTGCAGGGTGGGTCCCAATCGCCGAGGGGGGGGAGAGGGGGCGGCTATTGTCCCACAGGCGGGGGGTGAGGGCTACCCCCCTGCCAGGGTGGCTCCCAATAGCGAGGGGGGGGTGAGGGGGGCCGGCTATTGGTCCCCACCAGGCGGGGGGTGAGGGCACCCCCTGCCAGGTGGTCCAATAGATCCGAGGGGGGTGGAGTAGGGGGGGCTATGGCCCCACCAGGGGGGGGTGAGGGCCACCCCCTGCCAGGTGCTCCCAATAGCCGAGGGGGGGGAGGGGGGGGGGAGAGTGGGGGTCGGCCCTATTGGTCCACCCGGCGGGGGTGTTTGAGGGCCACCCCCTGCCAGGGGTGGCTCCCAATAGCCTAGGGGGGGATGCGGGGGGGCTTTGGTCCCACCGGCGGGGGGTGAGGGCCCCCCTGCCAGGTTGGCTCCATAGCGAGGGGGGGGGAGAGGGGGCGGGCTATTGGTCCCCACCCAGGCGGGGGTTGAGGGCACCCCTGCCAGGTGGCTCCAATAGACGGTGGGGGGAGAGGGGCGGCTATGGTCCCCACCAGGGCGGGGGGTGCGGCACACAACACTGAAGGTGCTCCAACTAGCGAGGGGGGGGAGAGGGGGCGGACTATGGTACCCAACCAAGGGGGGGTTGAGGTCACCCCCTGCAGTGGCTTCCCAATAGGGAGGGGGGGAGCAGGGGGGGCCGGGGAGGTATTGGTCCCCACCAGGAGGGGGGTGAGGGCACCCCCCTGCACAGGTGGCTCCCAATAGCCGAGGGGGGGAGAGGGGGCGGCTATTGGTCCCACCAGGCGGTGGGTGATGGGCACCCCCTGCAAGGTGCTCCCAATAGCGAGGGGGGGGAGAGGGGGCGGTATGGTCCCACCAGGCGGGTGGTGAGGGCACCTCCCTGCCAGGGGCCCCAATAGCGAGGGGGGGAGAGGGGGCGGTTATTGGTCCCCACCCGGCGGGGGTGAGGGCACCCCCTGCCCGGTGGGCCCAATAGCCGAGGGGTGGGGAGAGGGGGGCGGCTATCGGTCCCCCACCAGGCGGTGGGTGAGGGCACCCCTTGCCAGGTGGCTCCCAATCGCCGGGGGGGGAGAGGGGGGCGGCTATTGGTCCCCACGGCGGGGGGTGAGGGCACCCCCCGCTAGTGGCTCCAATAGCCAGGGGGGGGAAGAGGGGGCGGCTATTGTTCTCCCATCAGGCGGGGGGTGAGGGGGGCACCCCCTGCGGTGGCTCCAATCTTCGGGGGGATGGGGGGGGGGAGTAGGGGGGGCTATTGGTCCCCACCAGGCGGGTTGAGGGCACCCCCCTGCAGGTGGCTCCCATAGCGAGTGGGGGGGAGGGGGCGGCTATTGGTCCCCCAGGGGGGGGTGAGGGCACCCCTCGCAGGTTGGCTCCCAATAGACCGCGGGGGGGGAGCGGGGCGGGGCTATTGGTCCCCCCCATGGGGGTGCGGGCACCCCCTGCCCGTGGCTCCAATAGCCGAGGGGGGGGAGAAGGGGGCGGCTATTGGTCCCAACAGGGCGGGGGGTGCGGCCACCCCCCTGCAGGTGGCTCCCATAGCCGAGGGGGGGGCGAGAGGGGCGGTATTGGTCCCCACCAGGCGGGGGGTGAGGGCACCCCCCTGCCAGGTGGCTCCAATAGCCGAGGGGGGGAGAGGGGTCGGCTATTGGTCCAACCAGGCGGGGTGTGGGGCAACCCCTGCCAGGTGGTCCCAATAGCGAGGGGGGGGAGGGGAGAGGGGGCGGCATATTGGTCCCCACCAGGCGGGGGGTGAGGGGCACCCCCCTGCCAGGTTGCTCCCAATAGCCGAGGGGGGGGGGAGATCGGGGGCGTCTATTGGTCCCCACCGGCGGGGGGTGAGGGCACCCCCTGCCAGGTGGCTCCCAATCGCCGAGGGGGGGGAGAGGGAGGGGAGAGGGGGCGGCTATTGTTCCCCCCAGGCGGGGGGGGTGAGGGCACCCCCTGCAGGTGGCCCCACCGCCGAGGGGGGGAGGAGGGGCGGTTATTGCGTCCCCCCAGGCGGGGGGTGAGGGCACCCCCTGCAGGTGGCTCCCAATGCGAGGGGTGGGGAGGGGGCGAGGGGGCGGCTATTGGCTCCCCACCAGGCGGGGGGTTCGGGCACCCCCCTGCCAGGTGGCTCCAATAGCCGGGCGGGGGAGAGAGAGGGGGCGGCTATTGGGCCCCACAGGCGGGGGGTGGGGCACCCCCATGCAGGTGGCTGGCGCTCCCAATCGCAGGGGGGGGACGGGGGGCTGCTATTGGTCCCACCAGGCGGGGGGTGAGGGGCACCCCCTGCAGGGTGGCTCCCAATAGCCGATGGGGGGGGGAGAGAGGGGGGGCTATGGTCCCCCCCAGGCGGGGGGTGGGGCCCCCCCTGCCAGGGGCTCCCAATATCGAGGGGGGGGGGGGGAGGGGGGGGCGGTATTGTTCCCAACCAAGGCGGGGGGTGATGAGCACCCCCCTGCCAGGTGGCTCCCAATAGCCGAGGGGGGGAGAGGGGGCGGGTTTATTGGTCCCCACCAGGCGAGGGGGTGAGGGCACCCCCGGCCAGTGGCTCCCAATAGCGAGGGGGGGTAGGGCAGAGGGGGAGAGGGGGAAGGTATTGGCCCCACTAGGCGGGGGGTGAGGGCCCACCCCCTGCCAGGTGGCTTCCAATAGCGCGGGGGGGGAGCGAGATGGGGCGGCCTACTTGGTCCCACCAGGCGGGGGTGAGGGCACCCCTGCCAGGTGCGCCCTCCAAAGGGCCGGGGGGGGGAGAGGGGGGGCTATGGTCCTCCAAGTCGGGGGGTGGTGCACCCCCCTGCCCGGTGGTTCCCAATAGCCGTAGGGGGGGAGAGGGGGCGGTATTTTGGTCCCCACCCGGCGGGGGGTTGACGGGCACCCCCTCCAGGTGGCTCCCAATCTAGCCCGAGGGGGATGGGAGAGGGGGCGGCTATTGGTCCCCACCAGGAGGGGGGGCTGACGGCGCACACCCTGCCAGGTGGCCTCCAAAATATGCCGAGGGGGGGGGAGAGGGTTGCGGCTATTGGTCCCCACCAGGCGGGGGGGAGGGCATCCCCCCTGCCCAGTGGTCTCCAATAGCCGAGGGGGGGGAGGCGGGGGCGGCTATTGGTTTCCCACCAGGCGGGCGGGTTGCGGGCACCCCCTGACAGGTGGCTCCCATCGCCGAGGGGGGCGGAGAGGGGCGGGCTATTGTTCCCCACCAGGCGGGGGTGCGTGCCCCCCGACAGGTGGCTCCCCAATAGCCGCGGGGGGGAAGAGGGGGCGGTATTGTCCCCACCGGCGGGGGGTGAGGGCACCCCTGCCAGGTGGCTCCCAACTAGCCGAGGGGGGGAGCGGGGGCGGCATGTTCCCAACAGGGGGGGGGAGGGCACCCCCTGCCAGTGGCTCCATAGCCGAGGGGGTGGGTGGGAGAGGGGGGAGAGGGGGCGGCTATGGTCCCCACAGGCGGGGGGAGGGGCACCACCTGCAGGTGGCTCCCAATTAGGAGGGGGGGGAGAGGGGGCGGCATGGTCCCCACCCTGCGGGGGTTGAGGGCACACCACCGCCAGGGTGGCTCCCAATAGCCGAGGGGGGGGAGAGGGGGGCGGCCATTTGGTCCCCACGGCGGGGGGTTGAGGGCACCCCCTGCCAGGTGGCTCCCAATCGCCGAGGGGGGGGAAGAAGAT
>NW_022142300.1:0-8298 GCF_007565055.1 Rhinopithecus roxellana | reverse complement strand
TAGGGTTAGGGTTAGGGTGAGTGTCAGGGTTCGGCCCCGCCCACCGCCCGGGACTGCCACGCCCCCGTCCCGCCCCCAGCCGCCTCCTGGCCACGCCCCCCCGGCGGGCGGGGGCCCCGGCCGGCGGCGCGCGACTTACCTTCCGCGAAGCGGTTCCCGGCGGCCGCTAGGCCCGCGCCCAGCGCCATTTTTTCGCCCTCGGGCCGCCGGAAACGCCCCCTGGCGGCATAGGGTTTGGGTGGGTTAGGGTTAGGGTTAGGGTTAGGGTTAGGGTTAGTGTTAGGGTTAGGGTTAGGGTTAGGGTTAGGGTTAGGGTGAGTGTCAGGGTTCGGCCCCGCCCACCGCCCGGGACATGCCACGCCCCCGTCCCGCCCCCAGCCGCCTCCTGGCCACGCCCCCCGGCGGGCGGGGGCCCCGGCCGGCGGCGCGCGACTTACCTTCCGCGAAGCGGTTCCCGGCGCCGCTAGGCCCGCGCCCAGCGCCATTTTTTCGCCTCGGGCCGCTCGGAAACGCCCCCTGGCGGCATATGTTTTGGGTTAGGGTTAGGGTTAGGGTTAGGGTTAGGGTTAAGGTTAGTGTTAGGTTAGGGTTAGGGTGAGGGTTAGGGTTAGGGTGAGTGTCAGGGTTCGGCCCCGCCCACCGCCCGGGAACCTGCCACGCCCCCGTCCCGCCCCCAGCCGCCTCCTTGCCACGCCCCCCGGCGGGCGGGGGCCCCGGCCGGCGGCGCGCGACTTACCTTCCGCGAAGCGTTCCCGGCGGCCGCTAGCCCGCTCCCAGCGCCATTTTTCTTCGCCTCGGGCCGCTCGTAAACGCCCCCTGGCGGCATAGGGTTTGGGTTAGGGTTAGGGTTAGGGTTAGGGTTAGGTTTAGTGGTTAGGGTTAGGGTTAGGGTTAGGGTTAGGGTTAGGGTGAGTGTCAGGGGTTCGGCCCCGCCCACCGCCCGGGACCATGACACGCCCCCGTCCCGCCCCCAGCCCGCCTCCTTCCACGCCCCCCCGGCGGGCGGGGGCCCCGGCCGGCGGCGCGCGACTTACCTTCCGCGAAGCGGTTCCCCGGCGGCCGCTAGGCCCGCGCCCAGCGCCATTTTTTCGCCCTCGGGCCGCTCGGAAACGCCCCCTGGCGGCATAGGGTTTGGGTTAGGGTTAGGGTTAGGGTTAGGGTTAGGGTTAGTGTTAGGGTTAGGGTTAGGGTTAGGGTTAGGTTAGGGTTAGGGTGAGTGTCAGGGTTCGGCCCCGCCCACCGCCCGGGACCTGCCACGCCCCCGTCCCGCCCCCATCCGCCTCCTGGCCACGCCCCCCCGGCGGGCGGGGGCCCCGCCGGCGGCGCGCGACTTACCTTCCGCGAAGCGGTTCCGGCGGCCGCGAAGGCCCGCGCCCAGCGCCATTTTTCGCCCTCGGGCCGCTCGGAAACGCCCCCTGGCGGCATAGGGTTTAGGGTTAGGGTTAGGGTTAGGGTTAGGGTTAGGGTTAGGGTTAGTGTTAGGGTTAGGGTTAGGGTTAGGGTTAGGGTTAGGGTGAGTGTCAGGGTTCGGCCCCGCCCACCGCCCGGGACATGCCACGCCCCCGTCCCGCCCCCAGCCGCCTCCTGGCCACGCCCCCCCGGCGGGCGGGGGCCCCGGCCGGCGGCGCGCGACTTACCTTCCGCGAAGCGGTTCCCGGCGGCCGCTAGGCCCGCGCCCAGCGCCATTTTTTCGCCCTCGGGCCGCTCGGAAACGCCCCCTGGCGGCATAGGGGTTTGGGTTAGGGTTAGGGTTAGGGTTAGGGTTAGGGTTAGTGTTAGGGTTAGGGTTAGGGTTAGGGTTAGGGTTAGGGTGAGTGTCAGGGTTCGGCCCCGCCCACCGCCCGGGACATGCCACGCCCCCGTCCCGCCCCAGCCGCCTCCTGGCCACGCCCCCCCGCGGGCGGGGGCCCCGGCCGGCGGCGCGCGACTTACCTTCCGCGAAGCGGTTCCCGGCGGCCGCTAGGCCCGCGCCCAGCGCCATTTTTCGCCCTCGGGCCGCTCGGAAACGCCCCCTGGCGGCATAGGGTTTGGGTTAGGGTTAGGGTTAGGGTTAGGGTAGGGTTTGTTAGGGTTAGGGTTAGGGTTAGGTTTAGGGTGAGTGTCAGGGTTCGGCCCCGCCCACCGCCCGGGACCTGCCACGCCCCCGTCCCGCCCCAGCCGCCTCCTGGCCACGCCCCCCCGGCGGGCGGGGGCCCCGGCCGGCGGCGCGCGACTTACCTTCCGCGAAGCGGTTCCCGGCGGCCGCTAGGCCCGCGCCCAGCGCCATTTTTTCGCCCTCGGGCCGCTCGGAAACGCCCCCTGGCGGCATAGGGTTTGGGTTAGGGTTTAGGGTTAGGGTAGGGTTAGGGTTTAGGGTTAGGGTTAGGGTTATGGTTAGGGTTAGGGTGAGTGTCAGGGTTCGGCCCCGCCCACCGCCCGGGACATGCCACGCCCCCGTCCCGCCCCCAGCCGCCTCCTGGCCACGCCCCCCCGGCGGGCGGGGGCCCCGGCCGGCGGCGCGCGACTTACCTTCCGCGAAGCGGTTCCCGGCGGCCGCTAGGCCCGCGCCCAGCGCCATTTTTTCGCCCTCGGGCCGCTCGGAAACGCCCCCTGGCGGCATAGGGTTTGGGTTAGGGTTAGGGTTAGGGTTAGGGTTAGGGTTAGTGTTAGTGTTAGGGTTAGGGTTAGGGTAGGGTTAGGGTTAGGGTGAGTGTCAGGGTTCGGCCCCGCCCACCGCCCGGGACCTGCCACGCCCCCGTCCCGCCCCCAGCCGCCTCCTGGCCACGCCCCCCCGGCGGGCGGGGGCCCCGGCCGGCGGCGCGCGACTTACCTTCCGCGAAGCGGTTCCCGGCGGCCGCTAGGCCCGCGCCCAGCGCCATTTTTTCGCCCTCGGGCCGCTCGGAAACGCCCCCTGGCGGCATAGGGTTTGGTTAGGGTTAGGGTTAGGGTTAGGGTTAGGGTTAGGGTTAGGTTAGGGTTAGGGTTAGGGTTAGGGTTAGGGTTAGGGTTAGGGTGAGTGTCAGGGTTCGGCCCCGCCCACCGCCCGGGACATGCCACGCCCCCGTCCCGCCCCCAGCCGCCTCCTGGCCACGCCCCCCCGGCGGGCGGGGGCCCCGGCCGGCGGCGCGCGACTTACCTTCCGCGAAGCGGTTCCCGGCGGCCGCTAGGCCCGCGCCCAGCGCCATTTTTTCGCCCTCGGGCCGCTCGGAAACGCCCCCTGGCGGCATAGGGTTTGGGTTAGGTTAGGGTTAGGGTTAGGGTTAGGGTTAGGGTTAGGGTTAGGGTTAGGGTTAGGGTTAGGGTGAGTGTCAGGGTTCGGCCCCGCCCACCGCCCGGGACCTGCCACGCCCCCGTCCCGCCCCCAGCCGCCTCCTGGCCACGCCCCCCCGGCGGGCGGGGGCCCCGGCCGGCGGCGCGCGACTTACCTTCCGCGAAGCGGTTCCCGGCGGCCGCTAGGCCCGCGCCCAGCGCCATTTTTTCGCCCTCGGGCCGCTCGGAAACGCCCCCTGGCGGCATAGGGTTTGGGTTAGGGTTAGGGTTAGGTTAGGGTTAGGGTTAGTGTTAGGGTTAGGGTTAGGGTTAGGGTTAGGGTTAGGGTGAGTGTCAGGGTTCGGCCCCGCCCACCGCCCGGGACATGCCACGCCCCCGTCCCGCCCCCAGCCGCCTCCTGGCCACGCCCCCCCGGCGGGCGGGGGCCCCGGCCGGCGGCGCGCGACTTACCTTCCGCGAAGCGGTTCCCGGCGGCCGCTAGGCCCGCGCCCAGCGCCATTTTTTCGCCCTCGGGCCGCTCGGAAACGCCCCCTGGCGGCATAGGGTTTGGGTTAGGGTTAGGGTTAGGGTTAGGGTTAGGGTTAGGGTTAGGGTTAGGGTTAGGGTTAGGGTTAGGGTTAGGGTGAGTGTCAGGGTTCGGCCCCGCCCACCGCCCGGGACCTGCCACGCCCCCGTCCCGCCCCCAGCCGCCTCCTGGCCACGCCCCCCGGCGGGCCGGGGCCCCGGCCGGCGGCGCGCGACTTACCTTCCGCGAAGCGGTTCCCGGCGGCCGCTAGGCCCGCGCCCAGCGCCATTTTTTCGCCCTCGGGCCGCTCGGAAACGCCCCCTGGCGGCATAGGGTTTGGGTTAGGGTTAGGGTTAGGGTTAGGGTTAGGGTTAGTGTTAGGGTTAGGGTTAGGGTTAGGGTTAGGGTTAGGGTGAGTGTCAGGGTTCGGCCCCGCCCACCGCCCGGGACCTGCCACGCCCCCGTCCCGCCCCCAGCCGCCTCCTGGCCACGCCCCCCCGGCGGGCGGGGGCCCCGGCCGGCGGCGCGCGACTTACCTTCCGCGAAGCGGTTCCCGGCGGCCGCTAGGCCCGCGCCCAGCGCCATTTTTTCGCCCTCGGGCCGCTCGGAAACGCCCCCTGGCGGCATAGGGTTTGGGTTAGGGTTAGGGTTAGGGTTAGGGTTAGGGTTAGGGTTAGTGTTAGGGTTAGGGTTAGGGTTAGGGTTAGGGTTAGGGTGAGTGTCAGGGTTCGGCCCCGCCCACCGCCCGGGACCTGCCACGCCCCCGTCCCGCCCCCAGCCGCCTCCTGGCCACGCCCCCCCGGCGGGCGGGGGCCCCGGCCGGCGGCGCGCGACTTACCTTCCGCGAAGCGGTTCCCGGCGGCCGCTAGGCCCGCGCCCAGCGCCATTTTTTCGCCCTCGGGCCGCTCGGAAACGCCCCCTGGCGGCATAGGGTTTGGGTTAGGGTTAGGGTTAGGGTTAGGGTTAGGGTTAGGGTTAGTGTTAGGGTTAGGGTTAGGGTTAGGGTTAGGGTTAGGGTGAGTGTCAGGGTTCGGCCCCGCCCACCGCCCGGGACCTGCCACGCCCCCGTCCCGCCCCCAGCCGCCTCCTGGCCACGCCCCCCCGGCGGGCGGGGGCCCCGGCCGGCGGCGCGCGACTTACCTTCCGCGAAGCGGTTCCCGGCGGCCGCTAGGCCCGCGCCCAGCGCCATTTTTTCGCCCTCGGGCCGCTCGGAAACGCCCCCTGGCGGCATAGGGTTTGGGTTAGGGTTAGGGTTAGGGTTAGGGTTAGGGTTAGGGTTAGTGTTAGGGTTAGGGTTAGGGTTAGGGTTAGGGTTAGGGTGAGTGTCAGGGTTCGGCCCCGCCCACCGCCCGGGACCTGCCACGCCCCCGTCCCGCCCCCAGCCGCCTCCTGGCCACGCCCCCCCGGCGGGCGGGGGCCCCGGCCGGCGGCGCGCGACTTACCTTCCGCGAAGCGGTTCCCGGCGGCCGCTAGGCCCGCGCCCAGCGCCATTTTTTCGCCCTCGGGCCGCTCGGAAACGCCCCCTGGCGGCATAGGGTTTGGGTTAGGGTTAGGGTTAGGGTTAGGGTTAGGGTTAGTGTTAGGGTTAGGGTTAGGGTTAGGGTTAGGGTTAGGGTGAGTGTCAGGGTTCGGCCCCGCCCACCGCCCGGGACCTGCCACGCCCCCGTCCCGCCCCCAGCCGCCTCCTGGCCACGCCCCCCCGGCGGGCGGGGGCCCCGGCCGGCGGCGCGCGACTTACCTTCCGCGAAGCGGTTCCCGGCGGCCGCTAGGCCCGCGCCCAGCGCCATTTTTTCGCCCTCGGGCCGCTCGGAAACGCCCCCTGGCGGCATAGGGTTTGGGTTAGGGTTAGGGTTAGGGTTAGGGTTAGGGTTAGTGTTAGGGTTAGGGTTAGGGTTAGGGTTAGGGTTAGGGTGTAGGGTTCGGCCCCGCCCACCGCCCGGGACCTGCCACGCCCCCGTCCCGCCCCCAGCCGCCTCCTGGCCACGCCCCCCCGGCGGGCGGGGGCCCCGGCCGGCGGCGCGCGACTTACCTTCCGCGAAGCGGTTCCCGGCGGCCGCTAGGCCCGCGCCCAGCGCCATTTTTTCGCCCTCGGGCCGCTCGGAAACGCCCCCTGGCGGCATAGGGTTTGGGTTAGGGTTAGGGTTAGGGTTAGGGTTAGGGTTAGTGTTAGGGTTAGGGTTAGGGTTAGGGTTAGGGTTAGGGTGAGTGTCAGGGTTCGGCCCCGCCCACCGCCCGGGACATGCCACGCCCCCGTCCCGCCCCCAGCCGCCTCCTGGCCACGCCCCCCCGGCGGGCGGGGGCCCCGGCCGGCGGCGCGCGACTTACCTTCCGCGAAGCGGTTCCCGGCGGCCGCTAGGCCCGCGCCCAGCGCCATTTTTTCGCCCTCGGGCCGCTCGGAAACGCCCCCTGGCGGCATAGGGTTTGGGTTAGGGTTAGGGGTAGGGTTAGGGTTAGGGTTAGTGTTAGGTAGGTTAGGGTTAGGGTTAGGGGTAGGGTTAGGGTGAGTGTCAGGGTTCGGCCCCGCCCACCGCCCGGGACATGCCACGCCCCCGTCCCGCCCCCAGCCGCCTCCTGGCCACGCCCCCCCGGCGGGCGGGGGCCCCGGCCGGCGGCGCGCGACTTACCTTCCGCGAAGCGGTTCCCGGCGGCCGCTAGGCCCGCGCCCAGCGCCATTTTTTCGCCCTCGGGCCGCTCGGAAACGCCCCCTGGCGGCATAGGGTTTGGGTTAGGGTTAGGGTTAGGGTTAGGGTTAGGGTTAGGGTTAGGGTTAGGGTTAGGGTTAGGGTTAGGGTTAGGGTTAGGGTGAGTGTCAGGGTTCGGCCCCGCCCACCGCCCGGGACATGCCACGCCCCCGTCCCGCCCCCAGCCGCCTCCTGGCCACGCCCCCCCGGCGGGCGGGGGCCCCGGCCGGCGGCGCGCGACTTACCTTCCGCGAAGCGGTTCCCGGCGGCCGCTAGGCCCGCGCCCAGCGCCATTTTTTCGCCCTCGGGCCGCTCGGAAACGCCCCCTGGCGGCATAGGGTTTGGGTTAGGGTTAGGGTTAGGGTTAGGGTTAGGGTTAGGGTTAGGGTTAGGGTTAGGGTTAGGGTTAGGGTTAGGGTGAGTGTCAGGGTTCGGCCCCGCCCACCGCCCGGGACCTGCCACGCCCCCGTCCCGCCCCCAGCCGCCTCCTGGCCACGCCCCCCCGGCGGGCGGGGGCCCCGGCCGGCGGCGCGCGACTTACCTTCCGCGAAGCGGTTCCCGGCGGCCGCTAGGCCCGCGCCCAGCGCCATTTTTTCGCCCTCGGGCCGCTCGGAAACGCCCCCTGGCGGCATAGGGTTTGGGTTAGGGTTAGGGTTAGGGTTAGGTTAGGGTTAGTGTTAGGGTTAGGGTTAGGGTTAGGTTAGGTTAGGGTTAGGGTGAGTGTCAGGGTTCGGCCCCCGCCCCACCGCCCGGGACCTGCCACGCCCCCGTCCCGCCCCCAGCCGCCTCCTGGCCACGCCCCCCCGGCGGGCGGGGGCCCCGGCCGGCGGCGCGCGACTTACCTTCCGCGAAGCGGTTCCGGCGGCCGCTAGGCCCGCGCCCAGCGCCATTTTTTCGCCCTCGGGCCGCTCGGAAACGCCCCCTGGCGGCATAGGGTTTGGGTTAGGTTAGGGTTAGGGTTAGGGTTAGGGTTAGGGTTAGTGTTAGGGTTAGGGTTAGGGTTAGGGTTAGGGTTAGGGTGAGTGTCAGGGTTCGGCCCCGCCCACCGCCCGGGACCTGCCACGCCCCCGTCCCGCCCCCAGCCGCCTCCTGGCCACGCCCCCCCGGCGGGCGGGGGCCCCGGCCGGCGGCGCGCGACTTACCTTCCGCGAAGCGGTTCCCGGCGGCCGCTAGGCCCGCGCCCAGCGCCATTTTTTCGCCCTCGGGCCGCTCGGAAACGCCCCCTGGCGGCATAGGGTTTGGGTTAGGGTTAGGGTTAGGGTTAGGGTTAGGGTTAGGGTTAGGGTTAGGGTTAGGGGGTTAGGGTTAGGGTGAGTTGTCAGGTTCGGCCCCGACCCACCGCCCGGGACCTGCCACGCCCCCGTCCCGCCCCCCAGCCGCCTGTTCCTGGCCACGGCCCCCCCGGCGGGCGGGGGCCCCGGCCGGCCGCGCGCGCGAGCTACCTTCCGCCGAAGCTCGGTTCCCGGCGGCCCGCTAGGCCCTGCGCCCCAGCCGCACATTTTTTCGCACCACTCGGGCCCGCCTCGGAAAACGCCCACTGGCGGCATAGGGTTTGGGTTAGGCAGTGATAAGGGGTATAGGGACTTAGGGTTAGGTGTTAGGGTTAGGTTTAGGGGTTAGGGTGAGTTTCCGGGTTCGCAGCCCACGCCCAACGCCCGGGACATGCCCCGCACCGGTCCGCCCCAAGCCGCCTCCTGGCCACGCCCCCCCCGGGGGCGGGGCCCCGGGGCCGGCGTGCGCGCGACTTACCTTCCGCGAAGCGGTTCCCGGCGGCCGCTAGGCCCGCGCCCAGCGCCTTTTTTCGCCCTCGGGCCGCTCGGAAACGCCCCATGGTTCGGTTAGGGTTAGGGGGTTAGGGTTAGG
>NW_022142299.1:0-24578 GCF_007565055.1 Rhinopithecus roxellana | reverse complement strand
AGATACACTAGATAAGTATAAAAATATAATTAAAATAGATATAGATGTAAAATTAGATATAATAGATATGAGAGATTAGGTATAAAATATAGCCATAAGAGATATATACCTATAGTATAAATAAGAGACATAAAAGATATCATAGAGGTATAAATATAGGCATAATAGTATACTATATATAGTTAGCAGACATACCGACATCATAGATATAATAGTCTTGTATAAAATATAATCATAATAGATATAATACATATAGTTTATAAAATATATACTAATACACTAATAATAGAGGTATAAAAATATAGACATAATAGATATAATAGATAGATGTTTAAAATATTGATATAATAAAGAATAAGAGATAGAGGTAGAAAACTATAGACATAGAGAAATAAAATCTATACGTTGTAAAATATAGACATAATGATAAAAATAGATACAGTATAAACATAGCCATAATAAATATGGTAAATATAGGTATAACAATATAGACATAATAGATACGTTATATCTAAGTATCAAATATGACATAATCGAATAGGCTCACATATAGACATATAGATTATAATATAAGTATAAACTTAGATAAATAGTTAAAATACCTAGAGGTATAAATCTTAGAATAATAGAATAGGTATAAAATATAGACATAATGGATATAAATAGCTATAGGTATAAAATATGGACACATATAGGATATAATAGATTAGAGAATATCAAATATAACAAAATAGATAGAATAGATAGAGGTAATAAAATATAGACATCACAGATATAATAGATATGCGGTACAAATATAGACTAATTATATAAATTGAATAGAGGTATAAATTAAATGACCTAATAAGATAACGATAGAGTTATAAATGTAACATCATAGGTATAATAGTATGGGTATAAAAATGTAGAGCTAATAACACATAATAGATATAGTTTTAAAATATTAGACATAATAGATATAACAGATATAAGTATAAAATATAGACACCATAGATAATAATATTAGATATACAATGTAGACATAAAGATTATCTAGATCTGTATACAAAAAAATATAGACAATAGTATATATAGATTAGGTATGAAAATATAGTAGAAAGATAGATGATATAAGGATTAAAATATAGACAAATAGATATAATAGACATATGGTATAAAATACTGACAGAATATTATAATAGATATAGGTATTAATTCGCACAGTATAGATTATAATAGATAGAGGGTATAAACTAAAAAACACAATAATATAATAATAGAGGTATAAATATATCAGAATAGATATAATAGAGTGAAAAAAAATATAGACTAATAGATACAATAGCTAGAGGTCTCAATATAGACGTAAAATTAAAATAACATCTAATAGATAGAGGTATAAACAAGGCATAATAAATATGAGTAAATAGATAGAGGTATAAAAATATAACACAAATAGTATATTAGATTATTGAAATAGAATATAGACATTATCGATATAATAATGTTTAAAATCTGATACATAGATCTAATTATGAGGTATGATTTAAGACGTTTATCATGATAATAGAGGTAAAGAAAATATAGACTAATAGATATAAAAGAGGTCTAAAATATGAGACATATAGATATAACTAGAGGTATAAATATAGGACAATGTTATAATAGATGGATATTAAAGTATAGACTATAAGATATAATCCACATAGGTTTAATATAGAACATATAATTATGTAAGGTTCTATTTTAAAACTATATCTATTATATCTGTTATATTTATTTTTTATAATTATACCTATTATATCTATATTTTATTCCTGTATCTATTTTATCTATTATATGTATATTTCATACCTATATCTATTATATTTATACTTTATACCTATGTCTATTATATCCATTATGTCTATATTTTATACCTATATGTATCATATCTATTATGTCTATATTTATACCTATCTATTAAGCCTATATTTTATACCTATATTTATTATATCTATTATGTCTATATTTTATACCTATCTCTATTATGTCTATATTTTATACCTATATCTATTGTGTCTATATTTTACACCACATCTGTAATATCTTTTATGTCTATATTTTATACCGATATCTATTGTATCTATTATGTCTAATTTTATACCTATGTCTATTACTTCTACTATGTCTATATTTTATGTCTATATTTGTAATATCTATTATGTCTGTATTTCATACCTATATCTATTATATCTATTATGTCTGTATTTTATACCTCTATCTATGATATCTATTATATCCATATTTTATACCTATACCTATTATGTCTATATTTTATATCTATATCTATTATATCTACTGTGTCTATATTTTATTTGTATGTGTATTGTATATATGAGGTCTATCTATTATACCTTTATTTTTTCTATCTTTTACGTTTATATTTCCTACGTATATCTATTATATCTATATTTTATACCTGTATCTATTACATGTATTATGTCTATATTTTATACCTATATCTATTATACCTATAATGTCTATATTTTATCCCTATATCTAGTATATCTATTATGTCTGTATTTCATACCTATATCTACTATATCCATTATTTCTGTCTTTTATACCTGTATCTATTTCTATATTTTATACCTATATCTATTATATCAACTATGTCTATCTTTCATACGTATATCTATTATATCTATTATGTCTATATTTTATACCTGTATCTATAATATCTAATATGTCTATATTTTATACCTATATCTATTATATCTATTATGTCTATATTTTAACTGTATCTTATATCTATTTTGTCTATTTCATACCAATATCTATTATGTCTTTATTTCATATCTAATCTATTTTATCTATTATGTCTACATTTTATACCTATATGTTATATCTATTATGTCTATATATTATACCGATATCTATTATGCCTATATTTTATACCTATACATGTTATATCTTTTATGTCTCATTTTATACCTATATCTATTATATCTATTTTGTCTATTTTTTATACATATGTCTATTATATCTGTTACTTCTATATTTTATGCCTATATGTATTATATCTATTATGTCTTTTTTTACCTATATCTATTATATCTATTATGTTTATATTTTATACCTCTATCTATTATATCTATTATGTGTACATTTTATACCTATATCTATTATATCTATTATGTCTATATTTTACACCTCTATCTATTATATCTATTATGTCTATATTTTATACCTCTATCTATTATATCTATTATGTCTATATTTTATAACTATATCTCTTATACCTATTAGGTCTATATTTATACCTATATCTATTATATCTGTTATGTCTATATTTTATAGCTCTATCTATTATATCTATTATGTCTATATTTTATACCTGTATCTATTATATCTATTATGTTTATATTTTATAACTATATCTTTTATACCTATTGGGTCTATATTTTATACCTATATCTATTATATCTATTATGTCTATATTTTATACGTATATCTATTTTATCTATTATGTCTATATTTTAAACCTATACTTATGATATCTCTTATGTCTACATTTTATACGTCTCTCTATTGTATCTATTATGTCTATATTATATAACTATATCTATTATGTCAATTATGTGTATATTTTAAACCTGTGTCTTTTATATCTATATTTTATGCCTATATCAATTATATCTATATTTTATACGTATATCTATTATATCTATTATATCTATATTTTATACCTATATCTATACCTATTATATCCATTATGTCTGTATTTTACTCCTATATCTATTATGTCTATATTTTACCTATATGTATTCTATCTATTATGTCTATATTTGATACGTACATCTATTATATCTATTCTGTCTATATTTTATACCTATATATATTATAACGATTATGTCTATATTTTATACCTATATCTATTATATCTATTATGTCTATATTTTATACCGATATTTATTATGTCTATATTTATACCTATGTTATTATATGTATTATGTCTATATTTTATACCTATACGTATTATATCTATTATGTCTATATTTTATACCTATATCTATACCTATTATGTCTGTATTTTATACCTATATCTATTATGTCTATGTTTTAAAACCTATATCTATTATATCTTTTATGTCTATATTTTATACCTATATCTATTATGATTATTATGTCTATATTTTACCTCTAGCAATAGTTTCTATTATGTCTATAATTTATACATCTATCTATTATGTCTATTATGTCGTCCTTTGTACCTCTAGGCATTATATATATTATGTCTATATTTTATACCTATATCTGTTATATCTATTATGTCTATATTTTATACTTATCTATTATACCTACTATGTCTATATTTTATACCTATATCTATTATAACTATTATGTCTGTATTTTACCTCTATCTATTATATCTATTATGTCTATAATTTATACAATCTATCTATTATGTCTATTATGTCTATATGTTATACCTTTATCTACTATATCTATTGTGTCTATATTTTATACCTCTATCTCTTATATCTATTGTGTCGATATTTTATACCTCTATCTATTATGTCTATATTTTATACCTTTATCTATTATAACTATTATGTCTGTATCAATTATATCTATTATGTCTATATTTTATACCTATATCTATTATATCTATTATGTCTATATTTCATACCTATATCTATTATATGTATTATATCTATATTTTATACCTATATCTATTATGTCTGTATTTTATACCTATAGCTATTATATCTATATTTTGTACCTATATCGATTATATCTATTTTATCTATATTTTACACCTATATCAATTATATCTATTATGTCTATATTTGATACCTATATCTATTATATCTATTATGTCTAAATATTATACCTATATCTATTATGTCTATATTTTATACCTATATCTATTATAACTATTATGTCTATATTTTATATCTATATATTATGTATATATATAAACCTATATGTATTATATCTATTCTGTATATATTTTATACGTATATTTATTATATCTTTATGCCTATATTTTATACCTATAACTATTATGTCTATATTTTATACCTATATGCATTATATCTATTATGTCTATATTTTATACCTATAGCTATTATATCTATTATGTCTAAATATTATACGTATATCTATTATGTCTATATTTTATACGAATATCTATTATGTCTATATTTCATACCTACATCTATTATATCTATTATGTCTATATTTTATACGTATATCTGTTATATCTGATATGTCTATATTTTATACCTATGTCTTTTATGTCTCTATTTTATACCTATATCTATTATATCTATTATGTCTATATTTTATACCTATATTTATTATACCTATTGTGTCTATATTTTATACCTATATCTATTATATCTATTATGTCTGTATTCTGTACCTATATCTAGTATATCTATTATGCCTATGTTTTATACCTATGTCTATTGTATATATTATGTCTATATTTATACTTATATCTTTTGTATCTATTATGTCTATATTTTATACCGATATCTATTATATCTATTATGTCTCTACTTTATACCTATATCTATTATGTCTATATTTTATACCTGTATCTATTATATTTATTATGTCTATATTTTATACCTATATCTATTATATCACTTATGTCTATATTTTATACGTATATCTGTTATATCTATATTTTATACCTATATCAAAATATATCTATTATGTCTATATTTCATAACTGTATCTACTATGTTATGTGTATATTTTAAAGGTAAATCTATTATGTCTATATTTGTACCTTTAGGTCTATATTTTATACCTATATCTATTTTATCTATTATGTCTATATTTCATAACTCTATTATGTTTATATTTTTTCCCTATATCTATTATATCTATTATGTCTCTATTTTCTACCTATATGTATTATATCTATTATGTCTATACTTTAGACCTATATCTATTATATCTATTATGTCTATATTTTATAGCTATATCTATTATATTCATTATATCTATATTTTATACATATATCTATTATATACATTATATCTATATTTTATATCTGTATCTATTATGTCTCTGTTTTATACCTATGTCTATTATGTCTGTTATATTTATATTATATAACTGTATCTATTATATCTGTATTTTGTACCTATATCTATTATATCTATATTTTATACCTGTATCTATTATATCTATTATGTCTATATTATATACCTATATCTGTTATATCGATTGTGTCCATATTTTATACCTATATCTATTATATCTGTATTTTATACCCATGTCTATTATATCTATATTTTATACCTATATCTTTTATAACTATTATGTCTACATTTTATAAATATATATATTATATCTATTATGTCTATATTTTATAGCTATATCTATTATGTCTATATTTTATACATATATCTATTATATCTAATATGTCTATATTTTGTACCTATACCTATTATGTCTATATTTTATACCTATATCTATTATACCTATTTCGTCTATATTTTATACCTATATCTATTATGTCTATATGTTATACCTGTATCTGTTATATCCATTATGGCTATATTTTTTACCTATATCTATTATATCTATTATGTCTATATTTTATACCTATATCTATTATATCTATTATTTCTATATTTTATACGTATATCTATTATATCTATTACCTTTATATTTTATACCTATATCTATTATATCATTTAAGTCTATAATTTATAGGTATATCTATTATATCTATTATGTCTATATTTTATATGTATATTGATTATATCTGTTATGTTTGCATTTTATACGTTTATCTATTATATCTATTATGTCTATATTTTTACCTTTATCGATTATATCTGTTATGTCTACATTTTACACCTATATCTATTATATCTGTTATGTCTATATTTTATACCTATATCTATTATGCCTATATTTTATACCTATATCTATTATATCTCTTATGTCTATATTTTATACCTATATCGATTATATCTGTATTTTATACCTATACGTATTATATCTATTATAACTATATTCTATATCTATATCTCTTATATCTATTATGTCTATATTTTATACCTGTATCTATTATACCTATTATGTCTATATTTCATACCTATGTCGTTTATACGTATTGTCCATATTTTATACCTCTATTATATCTATGATGTCTATATTTTATACCTATATCTATTATATCTATTATGTCTGTATTTTATACCTATATCTATTATGGCTATATTTTAAAGCAATATCTATTATATCAGTTATGTCTATATCTATTATATCTATTATGTCTATATTTTTTACCTATATCTATTATATCTGTTATGTCTATATTTCATACCTACATCTATTATATCTATTATGTCTATATTTTATACCTACATCTATTATATCTATTATGTCTATATTTTATACCTATATCTATCATATCTGTATTATATCTGTATCTATTATATCTATTATGTCTATATTATATACCTATATCTGTTATATCGATTGTGTCCATACTTTATACTTATATCTATTATATCTGTATTTTATACCCATGTCTCTTATATCTATATTTTATACCTATATCTATTATAACTATTATGTCTATATTTTATAACTATATATTATGTCTATATTTTACACCTATATCTATTATATCTATTATGTCTATATTTTATAACTATATATTATGTCTATATTTTATATCTATATCCATTATATATATTATCTCTATAGTTTATATCTATATCTATTATGTCTATATTTTACACCTATATCTATTATATCTATTCTGTGTATATTTTTTTGGTATATCTATTATATTTTTATATCTATATTTTACACCTATATCTATTGTGTCTATATTTTATACCTATTTCTATTATACATATTATGTCTATATTTTATACCTATATCTATTATATCTATTATGTCTAAATATTATACCTATATCTATTATGTCTATATTTTATACCTATATCTATTATGTCTATATTTTATACCTATATATATATATATATATATACTTATATATACTTATGTGTATATATATATATATATACTTATGTATACTTATGCCATGTTGGTGTGCTGCACCCATCAACTCGTCAGCATCCATCAATTGATCATTTATATCATGTATAACTCCCCAATGCAATCTCTTCCTCCTCCTCCCTCCCCCCTCCCAATAATAGGCCGCATTGTGTGATGTTCCCCTTAATGAGACCAATTTTATAACTCTATCAATTATATCTATTATGTCTATATTTTATACCTCTGTTATATCTATTATGCCTATATTTTATACCTATATCTATTATATCTATTATGTCTATATTTTATATCTATATCCAATATGTCTATTATGTCTATATTTTATACCTATATATATTATATCTATTATGTCTATATTGTATACCTATATCTATTAAGAATATATTTTATACCTATATTTATTATATCTTTTATGTCTATATTTTATACCTATATCTATTATGTCTATATTTTATACCTATATGTGTTATGTCTGTATTTTATACCTATATCTATTATGTCTATATTTAATAACTATATCTATTACATCTATAATGTCTATATTTTATACCTATATCTATTATGTCTGTATTTGATGACTATAAAAAGTATATCTATATTTTATACATATATCTATAATATCTATTATATCTATATTTTATACCTATATCTATTATATCCATATTTTATAACTTTATCTACTATATCTATTATGTCTATATTTTGTACCTATATCTATTATATCTATTCTATATTTTGTACCTATATCTTATATCTCTTATGTCTATACTTTATACGTATATCTATTATATCTAATATGTCTATATTTATACCTATATCAATTATACCTATTATGTCTATAATTTATACCTGTATCTATTATATATATTATGTTTATATTCATACCTACATCTATTATATCTATAATGTCTATATTTGTATACCTATATCTATTACGTGTATGTTTAATACGTATACCTATTATATCTATCTATATTTTACACCTATATCTATTATATCTATTATGTCTGTATTTTATACCTATATCTATTATATCTATTATGTCTATATTTTATCAATCTATTATATGTATTATGTCTATATTTAATAACTCTATCAGTTATATCTATTATGTCTATATTTTATACCTCTATTATATCTATTATACCTATATTTTATACCTATATCTATTATATCTATTATGTCTATATTTTATATCTATATCCAATATGTCTATTATGTCTATATTTTATACCTATATATATTATATCTATTATGTCTATATTGTATACCTATATCTATTAAGAATATATTTTATACCTATATTTATTATATCTTTTGTGTCTATATTTTATACCTATATCTATTATGTCTATATTTTATACGTATATCTATTACGTCAATATTTTATACGTGTATTTATTATACCTATTATGTCTATATTTTATACCTACATCTAGTATGTCTATATTTTATACCTATATCTATTATGTTTATATTTGATACCTATATCTATTATATCTATTTTCTGTATTTTTTATCTCTGTATGTATTGTCTATATTTTAAACCTATATCTATTATATCTGTTATGTCTATATTTTATACCTATACCTATTATGGTCTATTATGTCTATATTCTGTACCTATATCTGTTATATTTATTATGTCCATATTTCATACGTCTATCTATTATGTCTATATTTATACATTTATCTATGATATCTATAATGTCTATATTTTATAACTATATCTTTACATCGATTATGTCTGTATTTTATACCTATATCTATTATGTCTATATTTTATACCTATGTCTATTATTCCTATATTTTATACCTATATCTATTATATCTCTTATGTCTATATTTTGTACCTATATCTATCATGTTTCTATTTTATACCTGTATCTCTAATATCTATTATGTCTATAGTTCATGCCCATATCTATTATTTCTATATTTTATACCTATATCTATTATAACTCTTATGCCTATATTTATTTTATTTTTTTATTTTTTATTTTTTGAGGCAGAGTCTCGGCTGTGTCGCCAGGAGGGAGTGCAGTGGCCGGATCTCCGCTCACTGCAAGCTCCGCCTCCCGGGTTTAAGCCATTCTCCTGCCTCAGCCTCCCAAGTAGCTGGGACTACAGGCCCCTGCCACCTCACCCGGTTATTTTTTGTATTTTTAGTAAAGACGAGGTTTCACCGTGTTAGCCAGGAGGGTCTCAATCTCCTGACCTCCTGATCCGCCCATCTCGGCCTCCCAAAGTACAGTAGTTTTGGCCTCCCAAACTACAGGACTTGAGCCCACCGCGCCCGGCCTTATGCCTATATATTATAACTATATCTATTTTATCTCTTATGTCTATATTTTATACCTATATCTATTATGTCTATATTTTATAACTCTATCTATGATATCTACTATGTCTATATTTGATACCTATATCTATTATATCTATTATGTCTATATTTTATACCTCTATCTATGATATCTATTATGTCCATATTTTATACCTATACCTCTTATGTCTATATTTTATACCTATATCTATTATATCTATTATGTCTATTTTATACCTATGTCTACTATGACTATATTTTATACCTGTATCGATTATATCTATTATGTCTATATTTTATACCTCTATCTATTATATCTACTATGTCTATATTTTCTACGTATATCTATTATATCTATTATGTCTATATTTTATACCTGTATCTATTTTATTTATTGTGTCTATATTTTATACTTATATCTATTATGTCTATATTTAATACCAATATCTATTATATCTATTATGTCTATGTTTCATACCTATATCTGTCTATATTTTGTAACTATATCTATTGTATCTATTATGTCTATATTTTATACGTATATCTATTATATCTATTATGTCTATATTTTATGACTATATCTATTACAACTATCATGTTTATATGTTATACGTATATCTAATATATCTGTTATGTCTATATTTTACACCTATGTCTACTATGTCTATTATGTCTACCTTGTATACCTATATCTATTATATATATTATGTCTACATTTTATACGTATATCTATTATATCTATTATGTCTATATTTAATACCTATATCTATTACATCTATTATGTCTGTATTTTATACCTGTATCTATTATGTCTATATTTCATACCTATATATTATATCTATTATGTCTATATTTTATACCTATATCTATTATATCAATTATATCTATATTTTATACCTATATCAATTATGTCTATATTTTCTACCTATATCTATTATATCTATTATGTCTATATTTTATACCTTTATTTTATCTATTATGTCCATATTTTATACCTATACCTATTATGTCTATATTTTATACCTATATCTATTATATCTATTATGTCTATATTTTATACCTATGTCTATTATATCTATTATGTCTCAATTTTTATACCTCTCTTTTATCTATTATGTCCATATTTTCACCTATATCTATTATACCTACTATGTCTAGGTTTTCTATGTATATCTATTGTATCTATTATGTCTATATTTTATACCTATATCTATTATATCTATTATGTCTATCTTTTATACGTGTATCTATTATATATATTATGTCTGTATTTTATACCTATATCTATTATATCTATTATGTCTATATTTCAAACGTGTATCTATTATAACTATTATGTCTATATTTTATACCTATATCTATTATAGCTATTATGTCTGTATTTTATACCTATATTTATTATATGTATATTTTTATACCTATATCTATTATATCTATTATGTCTATATTTCTACGTATGTCTATTATGTCCATATTTTATACCTATATTTATTATATGTATATTATTTATACCTATATCTTATATCTATTATGTCTATATTGATTACCTATATCTATTACATCTATTATGTCTGTATTTTATACCTATATCTATTATGTCTGTATTTTATAGCTATACCTATTATGTCCAGATTTTATACCTATATCTATTATGAGTATTATCTGTATATTGTATAAATATCTGTTATATCTATTCTGTCTATATTTTATACCTAATTATATATTATTTTATACATATATCTATTATATCTATTAGGTGTATAGTTTATACCTATTCTATTATATCTATTATTTGTATATTTATACCTATACCTATTGTATCTATTATGTCTATATTATCCCTATATCTATATGTCTATTTTTTATAATATATCTATTATATCAATTTTATCCATATTTTATACCTATATCTATTATATCTATATTTTATACCTATATCTATTATATCTTTTTATCTATATTTTATACCTATATCTATATCTATTATATCTATATTTTATACCTATATCTATTATAACTATGATGTCCATATTTTATACGTATATATATCATATCTATTAGTCTATATTTATACCTATATCTATTATATCTATTCTGTCAATACTTTATACCTATATATGTCTATTTCTATTATGTCTATATTTTATACTTAATCTATTATATCTATTATGTCTATATTTTATAACTATATCTATTATATCTATTATGTCTCTATTTTATACCTATAACTCTTATGTCTATATTTTATATCTATATCCATTATATATATTTTGTCTATATTTATATCTATATCTATTATGTCTATATTTTACACCTATCTGTTATATCTATTCTTTGTATATTTTATACAGTATATCTATTATATCTTTATGTCTATATTTTATACCTATATCTATTATGTCTATATTTATACCTACTTCTATTATATTATTATGTGTATATTTTATAAACTATATCTATTATATCCATTATGTCCATATTTTATACCTATATCTATTATATCTGTTATGTCTAAATATTATACCTATATTATTATGTCTGTATGTCATACCTATATCTATTATGTCTATATTTTACACCTATATCTATTATATATATTATGTCTATATTTTATACCTATATATATTATATCTACTATGTCTATATTTTCATACCTATATCTATCTTTATTATGTCTGTCTTTTATACGTATGTCTATTATGTCTATATTTTATACCTATATCTTATTATATCTATTATGTCAATATTTTATACCTATATCTATTATATCTATTATGTGTTTATTTTATACCTATATCTATTATATCTATTATGTCGGCATTGTATACCTATATCTATTATATCTATTATGTCTATATTTATACCTATATCTATTATGTCTACATTGTATACCTCATTCCTATTATATCAACTATGTGTATTTTATAGTATATGTATTATATCTATTATGTGTATATTTTATACCTATATCTATTATACCTAATATGTGTATATTTTAACCTATAGTATTATATCTATTATGCTCTATTTTATTCCACTATTATATCTGTTATATCATATTTCATACCTACCTCATTATGTCTATATTTTATACCTATATCTATTAGTCTATATCTTACCTATTAGGTCTATATTAATAACTATATCTATCATATCTATTATGTCTGTATTTCATACCTATATCTATTATATCTATTATGTCTACATTATATACCTATATCTATATGTCTAGTTTTATTCAATCATCCTATTATTCTATATTTCTACCTATATCTATTATGTGTATTATGTCTATATTTTTTACCTATATCCATTTATCTTTTTATGTCTATATTTTATAACTATATCTATTATGTCTATATTTTATATCTATATCTATTATATCTTATTCTAATTTTTACCTATATCTATTAATCATATTTATACCTATATCTATTATACTATTATGTCTATTTTTATACGTATCTATTGTATCTATATTTTATACGGATATCATTTATCTGTTGTATCTATATTTTATACCTATATCTATTATAACTATTATGTCTATATTTTACAATTATATTGTATATCTATTATGTTATATTTTATACCTATATCTATTATGTCTATACTTTTATACCTCTCTCTATTATATCTATTATGTCTATATTTCATACCTATATCTATTATATCTATTATGTCTATATTTTATACCTATATCTATTATATCTACGATGTTTATATTTTATACCTGTACCTATTATGTCTATATTTTATACCTATATCTATTATATCTATAATGTCTGTATTTTATACCTACATCTTTTATGTCTATATTTTATACCTGTATCTACTATATCTATTATGTCTATATTTTATACCTATATCTATTATATCTATTATGTCTATATTTTATAACTATATCTATTATATCTATTATGTCTATATTTTATACCTGTATCTATTATATCTTTTATGTCTATATTTTTTACCTATATCTGTTATGTCTGTTATGTATATATTTTATACCTATTTCTATCTATATCTATTATGTGTATATTTTATACGTATATCTATTATTTCGATTTTGTCCATATTTTATACCTATATCTATTATATCTATTATGTCAATATTTTATAGGTATATCTATTATATCTATTATGTCTATATTTTATAATTATAACTATTATATCTCTTATGTGTATATTTTACACCTATATCGATTATATCTATTATGTCTATATTTTATACCTATATCTATTACATCTATTATGTCTATATTTTATATCTATATTATATCTATAATATCTACATTTTATATCTATATCTATATTATTATACCTATATCTATTATATCTATTTTATCTATGTTTTATACCTATATATGTTATATCTATTAGGTCTATATTTTAGACCTATATATGTTATATCAATTATGTCTATATTGTGTACTTATGTGTATTATATCTATTATGGCTATATTTTATACCGATATCTATTACATCTATTGTGTTTATATCTATTATGTCTGTATTTTATAACTCTATAATAACTATTATGTCTATATAATATGCCTCTATCTATTATATCTATTATGTCTATATTTATACCTCTATTATATCTATTATGTCTATATTTTATTCCTCTATTATAATTATAACGTCTGTATTTCATATCTCTATTATATCTATGATGTCTATATTTTTTAACTCTATTATATCGATAATGTCTATATTTTATGTCAAAATCTACTATATCTATTATGTCTATATTTTAAACTTCTATCTATTATACCTATTATATCTATTATGTCTATATTTTATATCTCCATCTATTGTATCTATTATGTATATATTTTTTACCTCTATTATATCTATTATGTCTATATTTTATACCTTTATTTATTATATCTATTTTGTTTTTATTTCATACCCTTATCTATTATATCTATTATGTGCATAATTTATACCTATATCTATTATATATATTCTCTCGATATTTTATACCTATCTCTATTATATCTATTATGTCTATATTTTATACCTATATCTATCATATCTATTATGTCTATATTTTATACCTATCTATATCATATCTATTATGTCTATATTTTATACGTATATCTATTATATCTATTATGTCTGTAATTCATACCTATATCTATTGTATCTATCATGTCTCTATTTTATACCCATATCTATTATATCCATTATGTTTATATTTTATACCTATATCTATTATGTCTATATTTTATACCTGTATCTCTTATATCTGTTATGTGTATATTTTATACCTATATCTATTTTATCTTTTATGTCTATATTTTATATCTATATCTATTATATCTATTATGTCTAAATATTATACCCGTATCTATTATGTCTATATTTTATACCTATATCTATTATAACTATTATGTCTATATTTTATAACTATATTATATGTCTATATTTTACACCTATATCTATTATATCTATTATGTCTATATTTTGCCTGTATCTATTATATCCACTATATCTATATTTTATACCTATATCTATTATATCTATGTTTGATACCTACGTCCATTATATCTATTATATCTATGTTTTATACGTTTATCTATCATATTTATTATGTCTATATTTTTTGACTATATCTGTTATATCTATTATATCTATATTTTTTACTTATATCTATTATAACCATATTTTATAATTATATCCATTATATCTATATTTTGCAGCTATATCTATTATATCTATTATATTATATTATATAATTATATCTATTATATCTATATTTTACACCTATATCTATTATATCTATTGTCTATATTTTATACCTGTATCTATTATATCTATTTTTATACATATATCTATTATATCTATTATATCTATATTTTATACCTATATCTATTATATCTATATTTTGTACCTGTTTTATTATATGTATGATGTCTATATTTAATCCCTGTATCTATTATATCTATTATGTCTATATTTTATACCTATATCAATTATATCTCTTATGACTATATTTATACCTATATTTATTATATCTTTTATATTTATATTTTATAATTATATCTATTATATCTATATTTTATATCTATATCTATTATATTTATATTTTATACGTATTTCTATTGTATCTATTATGTCTATATTTTATACCTATATCTATTGTATCTATATTTTACACCTGTATCTATTATATCTATTTTGTCTATATTTTATGACTATGTCTATTATATCTATTCTGTCTGTATTTTTTACCTATATCTATTATATCTATTATGTCTATATTTTACACCTATCCTATTATGTCTACATTTTATACCTTTATCTATTATATCTTCTATGTCTATATTTTACACCTATATCTATTATATCTTTTATGTCTTTAATTTACATCTATACCTACTATGTCTATATTTATACCTATATCTATTATAACTATTACGTCTATATGGTATAACTATATCTGTTGTATCTATTCTGTCTATATTTTTTACCTATATCTATTATGTCTATATTTTATACCTATATCTATTATATCTATTATGTCTATATTTTTTACCTATATCTCTTATGTCTATTTTATACCTATATCTATTATGTCTATTATGTCTTTTTTATACCTATATATATCATATGTATTACATCTATATTTATGCCCATATATATAATATCTATTATGTCTATATTTTATACCTATATCCATTATATCTCTTCTGACTATTTTTATACCTATATCTATTATATCTATTATGTCTATATTTTATACCTATATCTGTTATATCCACAGTATCTATTTTATACATATATCTATTATATGTATATATGATACCCATATCCATTATATCTCTTATATCTATTTTATACCTATATCTATTATATCTATTATGTCGATCTATTATATCTATTATATCTATATTTTATACCTATGTCTATTATATCTATATTTTATACCTGTATCTATTATATCTATTATGTCTATGTTTTTTACCTATATCTATTATATCTATTATGTCTATATTTTATACCTATATCTGTTATATTTGTTATGTCTATATCTTATACCTATATCTATCATATCTATTATGTCTATATTTTATACCTATATATAATATCTATTATGTCTATATTTTACACCTATATCTATTATATCTATTATGTCTGTATTTCATACCTTTATTATTATGTCTGTATTTTACACCTATACCTATTATATCTATTATGTCTATATTTTATACCAATATCTATTCTGTCTGTATTTTACACCTATATCCATATCTATTCTGTCTATATTTTATACGTGTATCTATTATATCTATTATGTTTATATTTTATACCTGTATCTATAATATCTATTACTTCTAAATTTTATAACTATATCTATTATATCTATTATGTCTCTATTTCTGACCTATATCTATTATGTCTATATTTTATACCTGTATCTACTATATCTTTTTTGTCTATATTTTATACCTATATCTATTTTGTCTATATTTTATACGTATATCTATTATAACTATTATGTCTATATTTTTATAACTATATATATGTCTGTATGTTACACCTATATCTATTATATCTATTACGTCTATATTTTATGCCTGTATCCATTATATCCACTATATCATTTTATACCTATCTATTATATCTGTGTTGATAGCTATATCCATTATATCTATTATATCTATGTTTTATACATATATCTATCATATGGATTATGTCTGTATTTTATGACTATATCTGTTATATCTATTTTATCTATATTTTATACTTATATCTATTATAACCATATTTTATACCTATATCCATTATACCTTTATTTTTTACCTATATCTATTATAGGTATTGTATTTAATTATATCATTACATCTATAATATCTAATTATATACCTATATCTATTATATCTATTGTCTATATTTTATACCTGTATTATATCTATTTTTTATACATATATCTATTATATCTATTATATCTATATTTTGTACCTGTTTCTATTATATGTATTATGTCTATATTTTATACCTGTATCTATTATATCTATTATGTCTATATTTTATACCTATATCTATTATAACTATATTTTATACCGTTATCTATTATATCTATATTTATAACTTTATATACTATATCTATTATATTTATATTCTATAATTATATCTATTATATCTATATTTTATACCTTTATCTATTATATCTATTGTCTATATTTTATACCTGTATCTATTATATCTATTTTTTATACATATATCTATATATCTATTATATCCATATTTTAAAACTATATCAATTATATGTATATTTATACGTATATCTATTATATCTATTATATCTATATTTTATACCTTTATCTTATATCTATTATGTCTATGTTTGTACCTATATCTATTATATATATTATGTCTATATTCTATACCTATGTCTATTATATTCATTAAGTCTATATTTTATACCTATATCTATAAAATCTATTATTTCTCCATTTTATACCTATATTTGTTATATCTATTATGTCTATATTTTATAGCTATATCTATTATATCTATTATGTCTATATTTTATACGTATATCTATTGTATGCATTATGTCTGTATTTTATACCTATATCTATTATATCTATCATGTCTATAATTTATACCTATATCTATTATGTCTACATTTTATACCAATATCCATTATATCTATTGTGTCTATATTTTATATCGTTATCTATTATATCTATTATGTCTATATTTATACCTATATCTATTATATCTGTTATGTCTATATTTCATACCTACATTTTTTATAACCACTATATCTATTTTATACCTATATCTATTATATCTATATGTGATACCTATATACATTATATCTATTATATCTATAGATTATACTTATATTTATTATGTCTTTTATGTAATATTTTATTCCTATATCTATTATATCTATTATGTCTATATTTTATATCTGTATCTATTATATCTATTATGTCTATATTTTACACCTATATCTATTATATCTATTATGTCTATATTTTATACCTCTACCAATTATATCTATTATGTCTATATTTTACACCTCTCTATTATATCTATTGTGTCTATATGTTACACCTGTATTTATTATATCTATTATGTCTATATTTTATATCATTATCTATTATATCTATTATGTCTATATTATACCTTTATCCATTATATCTTTTATGTCTATATTTCATCCCTATATATTATGTCTATATTTTATATCTATATCTATTATATACTATGTCTATATTTCATATCTATATCTATTATGTCTATATTTTATAACTATATCTCTTATAGCTATTATGTCTGTATTTTATACCTATATCTATTATATCCATATTTTACACCTGTATCTATTATATCTATTTTGTCTATATTTTATGACTATGTCTATTATATCTATTCGTCTGTATTTTACCTATATATATCTATCTATTATGTCTATTTTTACACCTATCTCTATTATGTCTATTTTATACCTTTTCTTATATCTTCTATGTCTATATTTACACCTATATCTATTATATCTTTTATGTCTTTAATTTACATCTATACCTACTATGTCTATATTTTATACCTATATCTATAACTTATCTCTATATGGTATAACTCTATCTGTTGTATCATTCTGTCTATATTTTTACCTATATCTATTATGTCTATATTTATACCTATATCTATTATATCTATTATGTCTATTTTTTATTTTTACCTATATCTCTTATGTCTATATTTATACCTATATCTATTATGTCTATATGTCTTTTTTATACCTATATATATCATATGTATACATCTATTTTTATGCCCATATATATAATATCTATTATGTCTATATTTTATACCTATATCCATTATATCTCTTCTGACTATATTTATACCTATATCTATTATATCTATTATGTCTATATTTTATACCTATATCTGTTATATCCACAGTATCTATATTTTATACATATATCTATTATATGTATATATGATACCCATATCCATTATATCTCTTATATCTATATTTATACCTATATCTATTATATCTATTATGTCGATCTATTATATCTATTATATCTATATTTTATACCTATGTCTATTATATCTATATTTTATACCTGTATCATTATATCTATTATGTCTATGTTTTTTACCTATATCTATTATATCTATTATGTCTATATTTTATACCTATATCTGTTATATTTGTTATGTCTATATCTTATACCTATATCTATCATATCTATTATGTCTATTTTTTATATATAATATCTATTATGTCTATTTTACACCTATATCTATTATATCTATTATGTCTGTATTTCATACCTTTATCTATTAGTCTGTATTTGCACGTATACCTATTATATCTATTATGTCTATTTTTATACCAATATCTATTCTGCTGTATTTTACACCTATATCCATTATATCTATTCTGTCTATATTTTATACGTGTATCTATTATATCTATATGTTATATTATACCTGTATCTATAATATCTATTACTTCTAAATTTTATAACTATATCTATTATTCTATTATGTCTCTATTTCTGACCTATATCTATTGTCTCTTATTTTATACCTGTATCTACTATATCTTTTTGTCTATATTTATACCTATATCTATTTTGTCTATATTTTATACGTATATCTATTATAACTATTATGTCTATATTTTATAACTATATATTATGTCTGTATGTTACACCTATATCTATTATATCTATTACGTCTATTTTATGCCTGTATCCATTATATCCACTATATCTATATTTTATACCTATATTATTATCTGTGTTTGATAGCTATATCCATTATATCTATTATATCTATGTTTTATACATATATCTATCATATGGATTATGTCTGTATATGACTAATCTGTTATATCTATTTTATCTATATTTTACTTATATCTATTATAACCATATTTTATACCTATATCCATTATACCTTTATTTTTACCTATATCTATTATAGTGTATTTATATTATATCATACATCTATAATATATAATTTATACCTATATCTATTAATCTATTGTCTATATTTATACCTGTATCTATTATATCTATATACATATATCTATTATATCTATTATATCTCGATTTTGTACCTGGCTATTATATGATATGTCTATATTTTATACCTGATCTATTATATCTATTATGTCTATATTTTATACCATATCTATTATAAACTATATTTTAATAGCTTATTATAACTATATTTGTATAACTTATATACTATATCTATTATTATATTCTAAATATATCTATTATATCTATATTTTGATACCTTTATCTATTATATCTATGTCTATATTTTATACCTGTATCTATTATATCTATTTTTTATACATATATCTATATATCGATTATATCCATATTTAAACTATATCAATTATATGTATATTTTATACGTATATCTATTATATCTATATTTATACCTTTATCGATTATATATTATGTCTATGTTGTTGTACCTATATCTATTATATATATTATGTCTATATTCTATACCTATGTCTATTATATTCATTAAGTCTATATTTTATACCTATATCTATAAAATCTATTATTTCTCCATTTTATACCTATTTGTTATATCTATTATGTCTATATTTTATAGCTATATCTATTATATCTATTATGTCTATATTTTATACGTATATCTATGTATGCATTATGTCTGTATTTATACCTATATCTATTATATCTATCATGTCTATAATTTATACCTATATCTATTATGTCTACATTTTATACAATATCCATTATATATTGGTCTATATTTATATCGTTATCTATTATATCTATTATGTCTATATTTATACCTCTATCTATTATATCTGTTATGTCTATATTTCATACCTACATTTTTATAACCACTATATCTATATTTTATACCTATATCTATTATATCTATGTGATACTATATACATTATATCTATTATAATCTATAGATTATACTTATATTTATTATGTCTTTATGTATATATTTTATTCCTATATCTATTATATCTATTATGTCTATATTTTATATCTGTATTATTATATCTATTATGTCTATATTTACACTTATCTATTATATCATTATGTCTATATTTTATACCTCTACCAATTATATCTATTATGTCTATATTTTACACTCTATCTATTATATCTATTGGTCATAGTTACACCTGTATTTATTATATCTATTATGTCTATATTTTATATCATTATCATTATATATATTATGTCTATATTTATACCTTTATCCATTATATCTTTTATGTCTATATTTCATCCTATATATTTGTCTATATTTTATATCTCTATCTATTATATATACTATGTCTATATTTCATATCTATCTTATCTATGTCATATTTTATAACTATATCTCTTATAGCTATTATGTCTGTATTTTATACTATATCTATTATATCCATATTTTACACCTGTATTTATTATAACCATATTTTATACCTACATACATTATATCCTGTTTTTAACTATATCAATTATATCTATTATATTTATATTTTTTATTTATATCTATTATATCTATATTTTATACCTATATCTATTATATCTATTGTCTATTTTTTACCTGTATCTGTATTATATCTATTTTTGATAAGTCTATTTATTATCTTTATCTCTATTTATACCTGTATGTCTATATTTTATACCTATGTCTATGACATCTATGTTGTCTATATTTTATATACCT
This sequence comes from Rhinopithecus roxellana, assembly GCF_007565055.1. NCBI lineage: Eukaryota > Metazoa > Chordata > Mammalia > Primates > Cercopithecidae > Rhinopithecus > Rhinopithecus roxellana. The sequence goes on along the minus strand of NW_022142299.1, from coordinate 1,522 downwards.
ATATCTATAATATCTATTATGTCTGTATTCATACTTGTATCTATTATATCTATTATGTCTATATTTATACCTATCTCTTTATGTCTATTTTATAGCTATATCTATTATATCTATTATGGCTATATTTTATACCTATCTATATCTCTTATATCTATGTTTATAACTTTATCTATATATCTATATGATATGTTATAATTTATTTATTATATCTATATTTTATACGTATATCTATTGTATTATTATATATACATATCTTTTACATCTGTATTTTATACGTATATCCATTATCTTTTATATCGATATTTCAGACCTAGATCTATTATATCTATTTTATACCCCTATCTATTATATCTTTATGTGTATATTTTATAACGCTATCTATATCTCTATGTTGTTTTTTTCATACCTGTATCTACTAATCTGTATGTGATTATACCATATCTATTATGTCTGTCTATATTTTATAGCTAATATCTATTATATCTATTATAGCTATATTTTTACCTATATCTGTTGTGTCTATGTTTTATACCCCTATCTATTATATCTTTTATTTCTATATTTTATACGGATATCTATTGTATCTATTATGTCTATATTTATTCCTATGTCTATGACATCTATGTTGTCTATTTTATACCTATATCTATAATATCTATTATGTCTGTATTTCATACTTGTATCTATTATATCTATTATGTCTATATTTTATACCTATATCTATTATGTCTATATTTTATAGCTATATCTATTATATCTATTATAGCTATATTTTATACCTATATCTATTATATCTCTTATATCTATGTTTTATAACTTTATCTATTATATCTATTATATTGATATGTTATAATTATATTATTATATCTATATTTTATACGTATATCTATTGTATTTATATATATACATATATCTTTTACATCTGTATTTTATACGTATATCCATTATATCTTTTATATCGATATTTCATACCTATATATATATATTTTATACCCCTATCTATTATATCTTTTATGTGTATATTTTATAACGATATCTATTATATCTATTATGTCTGTTTTTCATACCTGTATCTACTATATCTATTATGTGATATTTTATACCTATATCTATTATGTCTATATTTTATAGCTATATCTATTATATCTATTATATATTTTTTACCTATATCTGTTGTGTCTATGTTTTATACCCCTATCTATTATATCTTTTATTTCTATATTTTATACGGATATCTATTGTATCTATTATGTCTATATTTATTCCTATGTCTATTACATCTATTGTGTCTATATTTTATACCTATATCTATAATATCTATTATGTCTGTATTTCATACCTATATCTACTATATCTATTATGTCTATTTTTTATACCTATATCTATTATGTCTATATTTTATACCTATATCTATTTTATCTCTTACGGCTATATTTTATATCTATATTTATTGTATCTATTATGTCTATATTTTATACCTATATATTATAATGTATGTCTATATTATAGGTATATGTATTAT